>NC_091829.1:23385658-23665658 GCF_038994185.2 Dermacentor albipictus
GACCTGGAGTGGGAAGAATTGGGGATAAAAGTTGATGGAGAATACCTTAGCAACTTGCGATTCGCTGATGATATTGCCTTGCTTAGTAACTCAGGAGACCAATTGCAATGCATGCTCACTGACCTGTAGAGGCAAAGCAGAAGGGTGGGTCTGAAAATTAATCTGCAGAAAACTAAAGTAATGTTTAACAGTCTCGGAAGAGAACAGTAGTTTACGATAGGTAGCGCGGCACTGGAAGTGGTAAGGGTATACAACTACTTAGGGCAGGTAGTGACCATGGATTCGGATCATGAGACTGAAATAACCAGAAGAATAAGAATGGGCTAGGGTGCGTTTGGCAGACATTCTCAAATCATGAACTGCAGGTTGCCACTATCCTCAAAAGGAAAGTGCATAACAGCTGTGTGTTACCAGTACTCACATGTGGGGCAGAAACCTGGAGGCTTACGAAAAGGGTTCTGCTGAAATTGAGGACGACGCAACGAGCTATGGAAAGAAGAATGATGGGTGTAACGTTAAGGGATAAGAAAAGAGCAGATTGGGTGAGGGAACAAACGCGGGTAAATGACATCTTAGTTGAAATCAAGAAAAAGAAATGGGCATGGGCCGGACATGTAATGAGGAGGGAAGATAACCGGTGGTCATTAAGGGTTACGGACTGGATTCCAAGGGAAGGGAAGCGTAGCAGGGGGCGGCAGAAAGTTAGGTGGGCGGATGACATTAAGACGTTTGCAGGGACAACATGGCCACAATTAGTACATGACCGGCGTAGTTGCAGAAGTATGGGAGAGGCCTTTGCCCTGCAGTGGGCGTAACTAGGCTGCTGCTGATGATGATAATGATGGTGCTGATGATGCTGACGAAAAAACGCCCGTTACACGAGCGTTTTTCTATTGCACCCGCAACTGACTGCGGCCGCCGAGGCCGGTTTTGAACCCGCAACCCAGAGTTTAGCGCCGCGGCACCATTGTCACTGGGCTAGTGCCGTGGCTAGTATGAAGATGAGCGTATCAGATATGATACTTGGGCATTATGAGGTAAAAAAAAAACTTGTCACAAGCTCACAACATTCCAAGTCAAGTTTAAAACACAGCAAAAGACAAGCCGACGCCAATTTTAAGTGACAAAAAAAATGCAAAAATGATGGAAGCCGAGATAAACTTACGCGATAAGATTACGCATATGTAATCGAACTAACTCACCGCTTCTTCGCACGCACTGGTCTGGCGGTTCACAAAGTTGCATGACTGCTGAGAAACGCTTCCGTTGCAGCAGTGCGTCGTCAGCCTGGTCCACAGACTAGAAAACAACAAAAAGAGTGATAAAATGAACGTTATCCACTTAGCTGATTGGTAACACATTTTCCTGTTTTACACGCTAGGCTTCTTTAAACTGTACAGTACTCAGCGATTGAAACGCGACGCTCGGACAGTATGGCGGCAGGTGATTCTTGCACCACCGGTGAGCGCTGGGTGATGGCTTAGGGTAGCCCAATTGCATCACGATGCATCAAAATGGCCCTCGTTCTTATGTGACCGAAAAGTGCACCAGCTCAATGTACCGAGCGTCCAACGGTGGCGCAAGAAGTGTGGCAGCCGCCATGCTGTCTGCGTATCGCCTTTCAGTTGTTGAACACTGTACGTCTCAGAGATGCTCTGATAGCGAAACGACGGTTATTCCGCACACCATACTGCGTTTCCTTTAAAGAGCCCCACATTAGGCTTGCCCATGTCAAACAGATAACTTGTAATTGCTGAGAGGGCCTCTAATTCTCGGAGCAAATTGGGTATTGAAATTGTAAAATTGCGTCGGTCGCAATGGTCTTGCCATGGCGGATTGCTTGATAAGGCAGACGTTAGTTGCACAACAAACTGTAAGGTTCTCGTACACAATTCAGAAACGTTCTAATTATTTGTGTTTGTCTCCTTTAGGGCATAGTTGAAGTTCAGAAATTGAAGCCGATAGGCATTTGAGTCCGAACACTGTGTGCTAGGCTATTACGACCAGCTCGACGTTGTCAATATACTGCTAATCCCCTTCTAACGCAAGAAAAATATTTACAAGCTTCGAGTGAACTCCCACATTCACCACTCGACCACAATTGCTTGCTTCGGAAATCGTTTTCTACTGTGCAAGAACTTTCCACATGGGGTCGCTCTCCGTAGACTCCTCTGGATGAAGCTTCAAAAGCATTTTGCGAATGAAATTGGGATGCACAAAACAGTGTGGATCGCGTGGCACGTGGGCAAGGCGCACAGAATCGATTTCCTACGGATCATCTTGAAGGATCGGCTCTGCGATGAGTCAATCGCAGAAAATGCTGCATTCTTATCAGTGCGGCGTTTATGTATGCAGAAAAAAACAGTGCTGGCTTCCAGCTCATGGCAACTAGGTGCGCTCGTTGTCTATGTCAGTATAAACCACTAAATGTTACACTAATGGCATGTACTACATCGGCAAAGAAAATCATGTTAAGTAGTGTAGAAATGCTGAAACGGTACACTGCATGAGGACTATGGTTAGAAAACGAGTTGTGAAGCAATATCGAAAAACGAAACCAGGAAATCAGTACGAATGCTTTTCATCATAATTCAGGGGTCAATGCCTTGCTCTCGAAAGCTAAATCAGGAAGTCAACGCGTGTATGGCAAAATCTGCATATGAAGACGTCTCGTGCATAGCGTGGGGAAGGGGTGCAGAAGTCATTGAACTTCTTCTGAACGTTAGAGTATCTATTCAACAATAAATATGAAAGCAGCTGGCTTAACTGAGGAGTTAGGTTCTAAAGCACAGGGAAGCATAAATGAAAGCCGTATAGGCATATGCAAGCATAAATGAGAATGGCTGTGGAGACTGGTAACCTACGCATGCAAGTATCCCCGTGCAAAGAAAATACACGCAATCAAGCGACGTTTATGCTGCGAATAACTTAGCCGAGTATACATAGACCTTGAAAACATTTACTGTACCTAAATGTTCTACAGAATAGAAGCTAGGCCAATACTTAGCACCGCGCTAACTCTCTAAGTGTGTGATAGTTGGCATATTAAGATTGTGTTGGTTTGGACGGCTCGACAGCTGCACTCATACAGTGCCGTTTCTGTAGCTCGTCTCTCTTAGAAACTTCCGGTTTCGTGTCCACTGTGACGCAGCTCGCTTAGGCTTGACAGACTTCATTTTTTTTCTGTTAGATACCGCTAGATTGGGTGAAGTCCGCCTACGCTTATATAAAGAAATGCGCGACCGACGATGGGATCTAACCTCTGCCTTTCCGAACAGCGGCCCATTGCTCTAATCGTTAGGCCATGATCACACGAATGATTATCCTATACCAAAGTAGCTATTATTAGCTATTTCCTCGTCACAACTAGCACTTCGATACACTGTGCTAGTCAGTGCTGCCTTCGGGATAGGCCAACATAAGTCGTCATATGGATACGTATGAAGTAGCTGCATTCAGCCTAGGATAGGATAGAATAGAATAGGATAGAAAAAACTTTTTTAAAATGCCGGCAACCGACGGTTTAACGCGTCGTGACGCTGGCCAAGCGTTGACCGGGGGCTATGCCTAATGCCATTGTGTCTAAACTTCGTGGCATGGGCCACCGCCCCGTTTCCAAGGGGATGCTTATATCATCATCATCATCATCATCATCATCATCATCATCATCCTTGCAGTCATCATCAATACAGTAGTAAACAAAAATGATCTGGAATTCCGGAGTGGATATACAACACGATTCTAAGTAAACCCGTTACGCCCGTCTCCACCGAAACAGCATAGATGCGTTTTATTTACCTTAGTCCGTAGAGTCCGTGGTAGTACCCAAAGAACACCAAGGCGTTGCCCAGGATGTCAAAATCAAGGGCACCGTTGCCAACGGCGTATCCCTTAGCAAGGAAAACAAATGCGTCGAGTGAGTAAAGTGAACATCCCTGAACGCCTTGCAACAAAGAATTTAAACGCACACTTAAGAGAAGAGTAATCTGAGCGCTACTTATAAGTGACCCTTCTACAATACTAAAAAGCCATTCTTATCAGGAGAAGAGGCTTGGTAAGAGAGAAAAGCCGCAAAAATGTAACATGGGGATAGACGCCCCTATGTACTTTCCTCACCTGGGCGTCATGACGTTATGAATTTCGAGAGCATCTATGTACCCTAGTTGACAGTTGTGTTCGTAAAGATGGACAACATAGTATTTCCAAAGAACTAATGGCGAACTTAGCAAGCTTTAAGAATTTCTAGTGCATTACTTAGGCTTAAACACGGGAATATACAACATTCATGACGTGACGCAGATGTGCCAGCAAGGAGGTTCCGCCGCGAAATTCAGAAATTGGAACTTTGGGCTTAACTTTATTTTTCAATAACCAACCTATTATTGCGAAATTTGCCAAAGTGGAATCTCGGAAGAATATTTCATCGCTCGGAACTTTCTCTTTAGTGTTCCTTTAACACGGCTTCAGGCAGCCTCTGTTCTAGGTTAGCGAAGCTAAAAGCTGATGCTCTACCAAACATAGAAGAGCTCGCTTGTAATGAACGAGACCACCAGTGGACAGACGTCAGCAATAAAACTTGAGGTTATCTGCATTATCAATCTCTTCGTTATCATGTATAAGAATTTATTTTCAATGGTTTCCAACAAAAGGGTACTGCTTCTTTGCTGCTGTTGCAAGCAAGGCTTGCAACAAGGGCGGCAAGGGCGCGGTAGCCACGCGTTCATGTAGCAGCCGTTTTTCTTTGCGAAGGCTATGCTCTAAACGCCGTTATCATGACTGTGGGAGTCATCAAACCTTAGCGCGACGAGATCCCCGTGTGGTTTCCCCACATTGTGGCTTCAACTTAAGCCCGTGAATCTCCATTACTTTTTCTCTTTTTCTTCATCCATCGTTATGTGCGTCTGTGCACATTGTGTTTCCACCGTGTTAGGAAAATGAACGACGCTAATGCGCTTTCGCTTCGAGCCTCAGATTGCACTGACGATGAGCTGGAGGGTTCGGCGCGCGTGCGTTTTCCCGTTGCTCCGCTCTCGGACGGGTTCCGCACTGTTGCAACCCGAGTGCGACTTAGGAACCAGTCGAATGTGTTATCATACTCCGATTCTATATACCGAAGCGAAGCGCATTCAGTGCCCGATGAAATTTGCGACAAAGGAATTTCACTGCTTCTCGGAAGCCCTGTAACAGGCTTCGTTTGAAACACCGGAAAAAAAGTTGGGCTGCCATCGCTGATAAGTTGGAGAAACTTATCAAGCTACACTTACCTTAAGTCGAATGTCCTTTGGATCTTTAAGCACACGCAGTGTCAGCATGGGCACGTAGATGCCCCCATAACTCTCGCCTGCGATGTAAAAGTCGTTGGTCTTGAGGCTGGGGAACTTGGCGAAAAAGTCTTGAAGCGCCAGGTAGTTGTCGTCTGCTGTCTGATCGTCGTTGGTCGAGTACTGCCCGCTAAGGTCGTAAGAATAACCAACTCCGGCAGGTGATTCCAAAAAGATGATGTTTGCGATCTATATTGAGACCCACAATCAATCGTATTTGTTATATACAATATTAATACCACACGAGGACTAACCAAATGCGAAAATGGGAAACGAATATGCAGATTCAAAGCACGTAATGGACTATATATGAAGCGAAACTTTCCTGAAGTAGTTACTCAAATGATATACAAATGTTCGTGTTCCGCACAGGTGCCTTGCAGCATGTACACTGCGTGCCTGCCGAGCAAGCTGGCACCCCACGTTGCCATCCCTGCCACAGGACCCCGTATTACTGTCCGCAGAATCTGCTCACTTTACTAGGCAACAAACTGGTCTAGCAGACGAGACATACTCGGAGAAAGAACGCAGCATGGAAACCTTCGCTTTAATAAGGGGTCATCCCTCGGAAGAAATGTGTTGCACTGAGGATATTTAGACAACGTTCGTAGTTTCTCTGCGTAATTCTGTAAACAGCCACCCGCAGGCAGGTCTGTATAGGACCTAAGGACGGGTGCACACATATTGGCTATAGGCTATAGGCATGCTGTACTCTGTGAACAATTGGGCCAGACAACAGCAACCGCAGCCACAGCCAGTAGAGTCCAGGTGGGCTCGAAAAGAAAGCTCTGCTTTGGTAAGCGAATCTTCTCAAAACATCGCAAAATGCAACAATGTGTATATCAATTATTTGACAGAACGGAACATTGCGATAACTGCAGGCTTTTCTTTTTCAGTCGTAGACATTGCGGCACAGCTTACAACCGGTTATTTCAGGCGGTCCTCATTCAGCCGTAGTAAAAAGGAACACTCGCCTTGTTCCATCTGTAAGGATTCATGATCAGCTTCCGTCCTCTCTTGACTGCACGAAAAGGGCCCTGCTCGGACATGAGTCCCAGCAGCGAGCTGCAACCTGGACCGCCATTCATCCACAGAATGACTGGATCCGTCTCAGGTGAACGTTCGCTGCTGATAAACCTGAAATGAATCACATAAGACGCATTAAAACTTTATCCGTCTATATACATACAGGCTTGGTTCTTCAGAACGGGATGATTTCTCGATTCAGTCCCCACTTTGTACCGTATGTGGGGACATAAGTGATGTGCAACACTTCGACTAGTTGTCCGCAGTTCGAAGAGGAAACAAGGGAGTCACTTCGCGGTATAGAGAAAGAGGGCCCTTCCACGCCTGTCCTTTGAAGATTAAGTGCTCCGCGAAAGGCCCGAAATAATCACTTATCGTTTTTTTTGTTATAATGAAGGCTTCCTTTAAGGCGTATTGTTCGTCGTGAAATATACGTTTGCTGGAAGGCTTATCATGTAAGAATTTAAGAAATGCTGTCTGGTATGTCCTGTCATAGACCATGCGATCACAGCTGATCGAGGCACTGTCGATTGCCTCCTTCGGACATACTGAAATGGTTAACGTTTCGTGAAACACCCGTACTACCGGCTTACGAAAAGCTCAGGCTGAAGAATGCCGGCTATGCACGTTGCGCTAACCCCACCAGATGCAAGAAACGACACCAACGCACGACTTGTTTATATTGTTCCGCATATAGGCTGTTGCATCCGGCAGTGTTGCTTAAAATTACGCTTGCCCTGTGTAACAATTCTTATCTTTCGTGCCTTAAAGCGGTCGAGCAATTCGTGGCGCCTAAATATATTTCTTTCGCTTTGGTAACGTTGCGCGTATCCATCATCATCATCAGCCTGGTTACGCCCACTGCAGGGCAAAGGCCTCTCCCATATTTCTCCAACAACCCCGGTCATGTACTAATTGTGGCCATGCCGTCCCTGCAAATTTCTTAATCTCATCCGCCCACCTAACTTTCTGCTGTCCCCTGCTACGCTTCCCTTCCCTTGGAATCTAGCCCGTAACCCTTAATGACCAACGGTTATCTTCCCTCCTCATTACATGTCCTGCCCATGCCCATTTCTTTTTCTTGATTTCAACTAAGATGTCATTAACTCGCGTTTGTTCCCTCATCCAATCTGCTCTTTTCTTATCCCTTAACGTTACGCCTATCATTCTTCTTTCCATAGCTCGTTGCGTCGTCCTCAATTTGAGTAGAACCCTTTTCGTAAGCCTCCAGGTTTCTGCCCCGTAGGTGAGTACTGGTAAGACACAGCTATTATACACTTTTCTTTTGAGGGATAATGGCAACCTGCTGTTCATGATCTGAGAATGCCTGCCAAACGCACCCCAGCCCATTCTTATTCTTCTGATTATTCTGATTCTTCTGAAAGACGTGCATGAACATTACCTCAACAACGCCGCCAAACAGCAAACAGTTAAGGCAAAGACAATACGTCCTACAATAAGACCTACAATAGGACGCGTGAAACATGGCTAACGGCATTCCATTTAGTACACTTTAGCTATATGGTGAGCTTTGAAGTAAGGGGCAGAATTGGCTGGGACGGTGTAATGTATCATAGCTATACTTTATTCCAGATACATGTGGCGCCAGCCAACAATTCAATAACGCAGGCCGCAAGTACAATATATATCCGGGACGACAAATGGCCACTGTCTGGCCTCAGAGTTCGCTTCGTTGTGGCTATGTGCTATGTCCTCGAAGTGTGTGTCGTTCTTGCTCCATTTTTAATGCGTTAGCAGTAGCAGTGTCAATGTGCAAAAAATTACAGGTGTGCAGGTGTATTGTATGTATGTATGTATAAAGCATTCATCTTTAAAAGAAGGAAGGGAACCGAGGGGCTCGATTTTTATGTGCGTGTATATATATATATATATATATATATATATATATATATATATATATATATATATATATATATATCAAATGATGTTCAGGAGATCGCGCGACACGTGTCCGACCTCTTCAAGTAGCCAAGTGCAATTGACCGTGGTCCAGTGCTGGGCACGGTCAATTGCAAGGAACGGGATTCCCACACCGCTTTCGCATACTTATCTACTTTGACTCTCCTAATGCTAATGCATTATTAAAACAGTGTTGGCTTTTGCAGGTTACAGACGTCAACAAAATTGCGGGTCTACTTCCAGTAGCAGCACGACACGGTCCTCTCAGGTCCGTGATCTCTCCCAAACTTGCGGAAGATATTCCTTGGCTATGCAGCGGTCTTTTTTGGTCGCCGTTCATATAGTGAAGATTCATCACCGACGTCATGGTCATCTGGCCGCTACAGGGCTACCACGTGTCACAGGCTGCGTTGTTGGACCACGCCGGTGGCGTTCACTACCCTAGCCGTACAAACTAGTAGCTGACGTCCAACATGAAACTGGTAAGACGTGAAGTGAGAAATAAAAATGACAGATTACCGGCTACAGAGCCCCGCAAAGAAGTCTTTTTGAAAGAGCCATACGCAAAGTTACCTTTAGTTTGCAATTATTATTTTTCAGTTTCAGTTTCAGTTTATTATTCCTGAAATACAATGCATTGGAAAGATACAATATACAGACGAGGGTCCCAAAGTGTAAGACTGCAACGGGATCCTCGGTAAATAATAACTATGTAGACATGTATTAAAGAAGAGCAAACTAACTAAAACAAATGAACACAATTGCGAAAATACGACATAGCAAAATAATATAAATCTAAATAAATTGTATTTATATAAGCCTGTAGTGCGGAAAAAACTGTCAGTACATACAAATGACAAATATAGTGGAATGAATGACGTAAACTTAGTTACACATATAAAACAGCTTAAGAGCATGACTAAATGTATGAAAGGATGAAGATTTAATGCTAACGGGTAAACCATTCCACGGTTTTATAGCAGCGAATGATGTCATTTTTCCATAGTTAGAATGAACCCTAGGTAGTAGAAGATTAGATTTACGTGCAAACCTGGTATTATTGTTATTGATGAGGTGTCTGGAACCAATGAATTGGTATGGAGAGCTGTTCAGTAGGTAATTTATAAAACATAATTATTAGGTGATGTTTGAACAAGTTCGTTACAACAAGGATGCTATTTTCACGAAGTAGAGGAGTAGCAATCGTGAAAAACCCACTCTTAGCGATAATGCGTATTGCGTGGTTTTGTAAATGCTGAATAGATGAGATATGACAGTTATATGTGTTTCCCCAGGAAACAATGCCATAAGTAATGTGACTGTGAATGAAGGCAAAGTATAATGCTAATAATGCGTCTTTAGAGAAGTATGGTCTTGATTTGATTAATGCTCTAATACCGAAGGTAAGCTTTTGCTTAATGAAGGCAATGTGTTGAGAAAGCTTAAGGTTAGAATCTCATTTCATGCCCAAAAATGCTACACAGTCGGATACGGGAATGTGATGACCATCTAGAGTTATCTCAGGTAAGCCAGTTAGTATTCTCTGGCTACATCGAAAAATCATGAATTGAGTTTTTGAAGGATTGATAAGTAATTGATTGGACGAACAGCAAGCAGCAATGTGGTCAAGCTCATTGTTAGTTTAAGGATTAAGGTTGTTAAAGAATTGTTACGCAACGAATAGTAGTATCGTCTGCATATAGTACACAATGTGCCAACTTAAGACAAGTGGTTAAGTCATTAATATAGATAGAGAATAATAAGGGACCTAGTATGGAGCCTTGTGGTACACCTTAGTTAATAGCCTTAGTATCAGAATAAGCACCTAAAAAAAACTGTTTGTTCTCTATCATATAGGTAACTTTTTAGGAGTTTTAGTACTAGACCGGTGATTCCCAGGGCTTCTATCTTAGTAAAAAGAGTGTTATGATTAATTGTATCAAAAGCTTTAGTGAAGTCAAAAAATACCGAACCAACAATGTTGCTCGTATCAATCGAGTGACAAATGTAGTCGGTTAGGGATGTTAAAGCCAAGTTAGTCGAACTGCCAGCGCAAAAACCAATTGAGAAGATTGCAATAAATTAAAGTTGTTTAAGTAAATATTTAGGCGCTTACAAAATACAACTTCTCAACCACTTTAATAATCGACGATAGAATAGAAATAGGACGATAGTTAAACACCTCCGTTTTATCACCTTTCTTGTGTATAGGAATAATCTTATATTTAGCCATAACCCTTAATTAGCCATATTTACGCTTGAGTACAAAAAATGTGAAACTAGAGGGTAGGTTTTGTTGCTGGCAATTTTTTTATTGTAATTTCATGCAAAGCGCGCCACCGCACATAAGCCTTTATCGCAGAACGGGTAGTGCTGCGGAGCTCCGCTTAAGAGGAAGCTTTAGCTCGGGAGCTCCCATTTAAACTCCTCAGAACGGATAAATGGCTTTTCTTCACCGCCACTGCACCTAAATTGACCAAATTTGTTGCATTCAAAGCAAAATGCTATATTTAGGGACAGTGGTGCGCAAGCTTTCTTATTTAGGTCACCAATATTTTTGTACAAGAGTTGTTGAAAACGCTAAAATTGAAAAAAAAATTAACTCGAGTGTCAAGTTTACAACTCGGAATTCAACTATGATAGCAAAATTTCGTCAAGAGAGCCTCTTAATAAATCTAAAGTGGTCTGAATTTATGTACTGTACACCACTCTGAAAGATACCACTGGATCGTGAGTGGGACATTTGTGAAGTCCTCGTAAACATTCTAGCTGTTACATGTAAGGTGCTAATTTATATACAACATTTGCCTGCTGTAGATGCTCTGATAGTGTTTGCAGAACTGCGATATACGTTTTTGGTTCAGAGCGATGAATTTGCAAACCACGTGGTTTTTCAGCTTAGCGATTTTCGGCAACCTTTACAAAGAAAAAAAAATTCCATGCTCTAAATTAAATTCTACTTCCCAGAGTGGCTATAATTTACCTGTCGCTATAGAATGTAACCTTTCGTTTAAATTAACGCTGTGATTATCTGATAAAAGCATTGCTGCGTTTTACTTGTATTCACGTAGGGAAATTGGAGTTGGCCCCGAGCTAAAGCTTCCACTTAGTAGCATCGCTATAAATGTATCACAAGACAAAATATATGGATACAGACGTCTATATATGAAATAAAAGCACGCTGCGAAATGTGAATAAAGCTGAGAAATTATTGCTTTGCAGCTTTAAAGCAGAATAGATGCGTTTTCTTGTTTCTCTCACCAGTAATGCAACCGTCGCGTTCCTCCCGCTCGAAGAAACCCGGAGTATTGCTTGAAAGTGGTGCCATTGGCCAAACCCGGCAGGTGCGTCACTTCGTCCTCGGGAGGTCCTTGGGCGGCAGCCGCATGGACAGCCAGGATAACTGCGAGCAGAACTACGGCTCCGGTAGGCACCTGCATCCTGGATGCTTCATCACAGTCAGAGAAAAAAAAGAAGTGAAGCTTTGCTTAGGGTAGTCACGTACAACTTTTTTTTGTCCAGAGAGTTTGCAGGGAAACAGAGGCTTAAAGTCAATAACAGTGGTCGAGCAAGAAATGCCACTGGCGCCAGTGTTTCGACAAGGTTGCTTGTATTCGTCAGGGCAGCAGCTTGATGCCCTGGCGCTGCCCTGGCACTGGCCTGACGCCCTGTGCTGCTCAGACAAGGATCACGGTGCTTAACAGGACGTGAAATTGGGTGAGTCTATAACTTCTAAAAACTTGCAAATGCTCGTTATGAACGGTAAATGTAGATAAATAAACAGGTACAACAAACATGGCGTCACGTTTGTTGTACCAGTTGTTGCATACATGTCCCGCTCACAGCCCGCATTTGCCATTTTCCAAGTCCCCTTGTCGAAACGTTGGCTCAAGCGGCACTACTTTCGGTATATCGGGTCGCTATATCCGATGTATCGTGGCTCCATCTCCGACAGCCGATATAGCAGCGAATGCCTGATACCCAGATTTATTGAATGACATCACATATAAGGAACGTCGATTTTGACAAATCAGCTCAGCGGTAATCCCCAGAATAGACGAAGCTTCATGGAATGAGAAATTATCGTCCACCCGATAATGCCGCAAAACACTTCATTTCCCCACAGAAGTTCAATAACACGTACAAAATAAAGCCCACATTTTCCTATAAGCTAACGCGAAGAAGAACGCGCCGATCAGGACAGAATGACACTTTGATATAGCTAGGCATCTCAGAATTTTCATACTTCAAGCTTTGATGCTTTTGAGAAGCCAACAGTGCAAAAACTAATACATCGAAGTGTGTGAATATAAGCATGTTGCATGATCAGTGCAAGACTCAGCATTCACCACGCCATTGTTAAAAACATCGGAAGACGTTTTCGTCGACCCCCCCCCCCCCCCCCCCTCATCTCTTCAACGTCCCAAAACCCTAACGCAGGCAAAATAAAATGGTGAAATACACCTTCATCGTAGCCCACTTGAGTGAACAAAACAGCAAATTTACATCTGACTTTCTGCTGCATTTTAGTACAACTACCTAAGAAACTTTCTAGATGCCAGATAATAGCTTGTGTGAAAACTCGTACGGCGCGACGTGTTGAAATAAGAGGGCTACCTACTCGGATGAGAATGTCGGGCGATATGCACAGCCCAGACGAATGACGGCGACCAAACGCACAAGGAACGATATGGAGAGCAAGTGTACCCGCTGAACACGCACTCAAACATATAAGCCAGGTCGCAGGAATCGTGGCGGTCTGTTCGATAAGCGTCTAGTGGCGCAAAGATAGCCGTACCGCGCGTGGAAGCGACAGAGGGAGCTCAACAATAGGCTTGGTTAGAGCGAGGAAAGCTGATACCGGAAAGCTCTTGTTGTCCATACGTTCGGAAAACTCTATCGCATGCGTCAGCAAGCAACCGTCCTGGAACCTTGCCCTGAGAGACCGAATGCCGTCGAAAGTTGCCGGCGCACCGCCTGTGTGAGCTGAAGATGCCGCATCCTTGTAGTAATCGCTGAGCTTGCCCTAGACTTCACGAGCCTCAGCATTTACTGTTTCTCTGTTTTTGCACGACGGCTCTCCAGGAGCTGTCAAATAAATCTTCTCAGTATCCATGACGTAAGCGTTTGTAGCATTCTCACTGTGAAATTTGAACGCTCCTGCTTCATCAAGCGATGCACTCCAGCTTTCCGATGTTACGAAAGTATGCACCCAGCTCTGGACCTGCACCGTCTTGCGTATATTTAAGTTGACGAGCGCTATTTAGAAATGTTCAATATGTAAGCATTTAACCGGCGCAATATCTCTCTCGGCGCACTAACCGCCGAGTACGCAAAATGACTTGGCTGTCAGTCACACGAGAACACCTACAAAAACAAAACAAAAAAAAAGAAACGATTCAAGGACAAAGTTAGTGTTTTTCTTTAACCTAAGGTATATATAAACCTATGGAAAACTAGCTAATTGTGATTCTCATGAGTGTACCTGAAGCATAAAATAGGGCGCAAACAAGCAAAGACAGCAGATTTGCGCGACTTAGCGGAATCACTGCTGCGTTTCTACCTATTTCATTCGAGCAGCTGCAATAAAAGAAAAGTTGGCTGTAATTAAATCATACTTCAAAACTTTAACCGTTATGACTGTCTGAAAGCTTGCCTGCATTTGACGTTCTCGAGCACTTATTGAATTTTTGAAAAGAAGGCAATAATTGACACACACAGTTCACATCGCGAGAATATTGGCCATATTGGTATCTCAGTTATCGCTAAATTTGATCTCGGCGGCTTCCATAGGTCCGCCAGGACAGCCGGCAAAATTTTGCGTTGCTCGTAAAACACCCTTATAATGCTCCAGATAACTACAAAACGTAATTTAAAGTTAAGGCCATAATTATTCCACGCACTTCGAATTTCACCTACACATTATCCATTGCCTGCCCCAAAGTGAAAAACAAATGTAGACAATCTACCCTGTGCTATTCACCGGGGCCACCAAGGAGACCTGCTACAATTATCCTGTGGTGCATAAAAAAGTTAGTTCAATAATTATTTGCAAAGATTGTAATTAGGCCAAGAACGTGAAAGCGTCGCCTCACATAACAATTAACAAGACTCTCATTTCGCGATAATATAATACATACTTATAACGTAGAGTTCTCTCGGGACATTGAGGAACAGAGCTGATAACGGCCGTATGACACTTTTGAAGACTTCCTAAAAGGGAGCTTGAAAGTCCCCTTGGTGAAAAATCCCAGTCCGTGGATAGCACACGCTGTTGTGAGCATCCCAGCCCAATTTTACAGTCGTGCGCTGCGCGAGGACCTCGAAAGCAAAGAATGAAGTTACCTTTCTCTCAAACATTCTCTTTTCAACAGTCGTTTGTCCAACAATCGTTTCGTCCTTTTGTCTAAATGCCAATCCCTTTAGCTTATTACTTCATTTCAACTGAACATAACAATTACTTACCCCTGCGCTAGCTTCCTCGTGCTTCATTGTTTCTCCGCATGGTAGTGACAAACAAATCAATGAGCAATTCGGATCGACTCATTCTTCTCGCTCCTAGAACAGTAAGGTGTTGCTCGCTTGCTTAGCATGTTTATTTATCTCTTCGGACGCAATCAACCTTTGCAATCGATCAAAGGGCAGTGGGGTGGGTTGTAAGGATTTTGTTTTTTTTTGTTTTTTTTTTCAGAATTATTTTTTCAGCGTACATAAAGAAGCATGCTCTCGAACATTGTTTCTTGGATGGACTGGTGCAGGTTGGTGGTGTAGCCTGCGCTGACCTAAGTGCACCTATATTGTGGACCTGCAGCGTCGTTCTACAAACGACGCAAAGCCCCGAGTATCCTGCCAGCTATAAACTCAAACACACGGAGTTGTTAAGCTGTTGTTAAGCGGTAAAGTGTGAAGTTGTCCATCCTAAGCAGTGTGTATACGCACGGATGAGGTCAGCTTAGGGAGAACAGAGAATTAACGACGATCGCCGTGTGTTAGCGTCTTCCTTTGTTTTATCCAAGTCGCTCCATTCCGTTCACGCGCTGCTTATAGAATGCAAGGTATTCTTTCAAGGTTGATTATTATTTGTCAGCATATGTTATCATTCATCTGCTTGAAAGCCGTGGATTTTCACGTGAGAAAAATGAAGGTCGAGCTTGCCGTTTTTTTTTCACTTCTGCGCGGAAAGCCTCTGCACCTGTAGCGTCGTTGTGGCGTTGCGGATTCTAACGATTGTGCGTGTATCTGCGCCGAGTTTGGCTCAAGAAGAGCTTTTCAAAATTCTGCTGGGGTGGAGTGTTCGGTTCATTCAGAACGCAATCCGGTAATCAACCAGATATATGCACGACAAGACGCTGCCAAAAACGGTGATGCCTCAGCGAGTTCACATGATAATGTCGAGGCGGCGTCATCGGAACGTCTTTCTTCTTACTTTTTGTTCGGAGTACAAGTTAGTTGCACAGCTTAGCGTAATACTTCTCCTTGTTTCCCATCAGGTGCTGCCAAAAATCGGCGGTAGCTGGCCTGACGACGACGAGGACATGTCGGCTCTGTCATCGCAGAAACGAGACGGAATCGTGAGTAGAAGCACAGCTTGTTCTTTTTTCTTTTTTTGTTTTGTTCAGGTTATATCCCCTGACAATAAAACGTGATGATGGCACCTGTGCCATCACATATTACCTTTATTTATTTACTCTCGGGGCCAAAGAATTACAGAGGGGAGCGGGTATACAATAAGCATAGTCTACAATAGTGTAACGAAACATAATAAGGCATGGTAACTCCTAATTATACAATGTTGGCTAAAGCAGATTTAAATCGGGTGTTATCATATATGGAAGCAAAGTCGGAAGGAAGGTGATTCCAATCTTATCAAAGTGCGATGTAAAAAGCAGCGAAGAAAGGTTTTAGTATGACATGGCTCAATAGCAACCTCAAAGCGATGGTCAACACGCTCCTATATATAATGTGGCCGAAGAATGAATTCGTCACGGAGAGTTGGGCGATAGTAAAGCCTACAAAAGAAAATTTCAAGAGAGAATTCTTTTAGTGGGATGCTAATGACCGAAGAGAGATACCTGATTTCATGAAAGCTATACTGGCAGTGCGGTAACAGAAACATTAAGCGAGTAGAATGATTCTGTAACATTTCTAGTGAAGAAACCAAATTAGTGCTTGGATGCCAGACTGAAGTGGCGTATTCTAATTTAGATCGAATATGTGTTTGTGTAACAAGTGCTTTAAAGAGGAAGGAGCTGCTGAAAAGTTACGACGTAAGCAACCTAACATGCAATTAGTCTCGTTAATTATCTTTTCAACATGCAAAGACCAACTCAGATTAGATATGATAAGAACTCCTAAATATTTACAGGAGGAAACCGTGGCCAAGAAAAAGTTGTTCAGGCAATAAGTAAAAGGACTACCAGATGTACGAGAGACATGCATCAGTTTACACTTGTTAATATTTAATTCCATTAGCCAAGTATTGCACCAGTTAGATATAGAATTTAGGTCTGACTGAAGAATGTTAGCATCGTTATCAGTAACTATTTCACGAAAAATTACGCAGTCGTCAGCGAAAAGATCAGTATTAGAAGAAACTAGAGAAGGAAGGTCGCTAATCTAAATGAGAAAAAGAAGAGGGCCTAATACGGAGCCGCGAGGGACTCCAGATTGAGCAGGACATAACAAAAACGAACAGAAGTGAGATGCCTTAGAAGAAACTAGAGAAGGAAGGTCGCTAATCTAACTGAGAAAAAGAAGAGGGCCTAATACGGAGCCGCGTGGGACTCCAGATTGAACAGGACATAACAAAAACGAACAGAAGTGAGAGGGAGGGGCCGATAGACTTACTTTCTTAAAATTTTTTCACAGCGTTTAGGCCGACGTCCTTCTATTTCTATCATCCGCTGGTTTTCATTATCTGTAAGCGATAAATTTCGAATCGCTAATTCGTCGTGTTTATTCCATTCATCTTAAAAAAGTTGTATTTATGGCTATCTCCCTATTGTGGGTACGCGTGCCAAAGACATGGCTTAGCAAGTCTCAGGGCACGGTAAAGAGTGAACTTTCCGGTGTCTCTGAGGTGTGGGCCATCAGGGAAGCTAAACTTATCTTTTCAGTATCTATTTAGCTAGGAAAATTTAGTTACTTCTTTTTTCACGCTGCGATTAACAAGCTAAAGTACGTCCATCAAGCCGACTTATCAAATGACACTGCTAAAGCCCATGCCTAGTTATATTAGGTGCAGCAAGTATGTTAAGTTAAATGTGTCAGGAGGAATTCACAACGCCTGTGTAACACACATAGCGCTCTGTCAACGAGAGCAGCTCGTGTTTGCGTCACGAAGGTGACCTTTGCTACGGTATTGACACGCGGTGGCCTTTGCGGTAGCACATCATTTTCTGTTTAAATTTTGTCACGGACGCGGACCAGATTTCAGGTGGCACAGTACCTTTTCTTTTGTGCTTTCACGAGCAGTATTTCCAAGGGTGGCCATGGGGATTTAGCCTCCTTTTCACACTCGCCCTCGATAGAGTTTCGGTGCCAGACTTTTAGATAACAGCTCCGCTCGATTTCGAACTGTGACCTCGTGAAAGAAGGCAGACAGGTCCCTGCATTCCAATAAGAGTCTAGGGTCGCCATTGTTTCTACGAAACACGGTATATTGGTGTTGTACTATCCATGACTCTGAAAACAATCCCGACAGTTAGTGAATGCACAAGGGGAAGTGCGCCTTCTATAGACAGGACGTGTGCTCGTCTTCTAGTCCCTTTTCTGCCTTCCCCAATGCAACGTGACCAACCGGTCTCAGCTTGGTTAACTTTCCTGCATTTCCCTTAACATTTCTCTTGTCACAATTTGCAACAGGCGCAGCCATGACACCTCTTTTTTCTCCGTGTTACACATCATTGGTCCAGCGACGCTTCCGGCCACCTTCCACATGATCTGCTTGACGTCTGGGTGCCCAATCTGTACATGGACGATGTCGTGGACGTGTCCGCGACGTTCACTACGCCGACATCGGTCAACCACGTGACACGAAGACGGCATCCCCGGGCGACATTCGCCAAACTGGAAGCTGAACCTTCCACAAGGTAGACTATATATTCTAGGGAAGTTGCTAGCTCGGCCACATGGAAGAAACTTTCCACTTTCTAAGTGGCTTACGTACGGACTAGAAGTGTAGGCGCGTTTCGTTTTTTTTTTAATCAGCCTCTCTTTCCTCAAGTTTACAGCTGGCAGAGATTCTCAGACATATCTCTCTAAGGACCACAAATGAGCGGATAGTTTTAAAACTGATTTAGGATGTTTGTCCGTGTATTATTCAGCCTCTTCAACAAGCAGCTTCCAAGGGCAGCTAAAGATGTATGACCACGCTTGCCGAGCTGCATCCTGAAACGTTTCTTTGTCTCAGTCATGAAAACTCCTTGAGAGCGCTCTTTGAGAGCGTATATTCATAAATATTACAAGGAGCTCTTGGCTCATACTTGTAATCCCACCCAGTTCATTTCGAAAAACGTATTTTTTTGTTTATGAAAGCATTTATATACCACTTTGTGTGAAGGTGTAAACGCCACAGTACCAAAATTCCGAAGTCTTAGAGGGGTCTATCTACCATTCGTAGTTCGGTTGTCACTCTAAGTGATACTATATAGCTATATAAAAAAATTCTGTTGACTATATTCTAACCAGTTTTTCGTTCATATTTCTCTGGACGAATGTTTAGTGGGTGACCACATACCTTTAGTGGATTGTAGCAGACATTTAAAATTGGTAAGCGAAATTTTCGACAGAAGAATTGGTAACGATGGGTGGAATCGTCTCCTGTCAAAACCTTAACTACGCGCCGAAGATAGCTTAGTAGTTATGGCTTTGCTCTGCAGATCTCGAGGTCGTGGGCTGGATCCCAGAAGCCCCGCCGCACTTCAATGGGGTGCGAAATGCAAAAACGCTCCTGTACTTAGATTTTGGTGCAAGTTGAACAATCCCAGGTAGCCATAATTATTCCGGAGTCCTGCGACTACTACTTGGCCAATAATGAGATCATGGTTATGACAGATAAAACCTCACGTTTTTTTTTTGCAAATATGAACTATCAATAAAGTTGCACACAAACCGTAAAGGGGGCCGCTAGTTTCCAGGACGTTTCCCTCCCAGGCGCGCTGACGATGATGCCGACGCCGACGACGACGATGACGACGATGATGATGATGATGATGAAACAGGTGCGCTGTGAAAGAAGACCGGATATACGAGACAGAGCAGTAATGTCCGTTAAAGCAAGAATAAGAGGATCCAATGTGCTCGATCTTCTGTTAGTCACAAGCGTACAATGTTACAGAAGATGAAGTGTAAGGAAAGGTAATTGTTACATCAAATTGAAATGTAGTAGTAATGAGAAAAAGAGAAGTGAAACTGGACGAAAAGGTAACTCGCCGCAGCTGGGGGTCGATCCCACGTCTTTCGTATTACGTATGCGGTACTTTATCAATTGAAATGGCGCGGCGGCCATCTTCTCGTTCACTTTCTTTGGGCATTTGTGCGCATGTGCAAGGTTGTGCACTGGGAGTGTTAGCCAGCGCCTCTAACGGCCAAGGTGACACTTCCGTGAGCATATTTACTCCGAGAGTACAGCGATTACAGCAACAGTACAGCGAGTACAGCAACAGCCCTTGATATGCATGCATCTGTCACTTTCAGAAACTTGGTAGTCTTGCACACAGTCAGAACCTTTCCTCAATGAGCGGGCAGCCTTTAGGACTTCACAAGATGTCCGCAAGTGCTCACCAATGTGTATCGAGAGCAGTGCTCCTTAATGCAGGTGTTGTCTGAGGTGTGTGTGTGTGTTTACGTGTGTGTGTTTACGTGTGTGTGTGTGTGTGGGTGTTTACGTCTGTGTGTGTGTTTACGTGTGTGTGTGCGTTTACGTGTGTGTGTGTTTACGTTTGTATGTGTGTGTTTACGTGTGTGTGTGTGTTTAAGTGTGTGTGTGTCTACGTGTGTGTGTTTACGTATGTGTGTGTTTACGTGTGTGTGTGTTTACGTGTGCGTGTGTGTTTACGTGTGCGTGTGTGTGTTTACGTGTGTGTGTGTGTTTACGTGTGTGTGTGTGTGTTTACGTGTGTGTGTTTACGTGTGCGTGTGTGTTTACGTGTGCGTGTGTGTGTTTACGTGTGTGTGTGTGTTTACGTGTGTGTGTGTTTACGCGTGTGTGTGTGTTTACGTGTGTGTGTGTGTTTACGTGTGTGTGTGTGCTTACTTGTGTGTGTGTGTGTTTACGTATATGTGTGTTTCCGTGTGTGTGTGTTTACGTGTGTGTGTGTGTTTACGTGTGTGTGTGTGTTTACGTGTGCGTGTGTTTACGTGTGCGTGTGTGTTTACGTGTGTGTATGTGTTTACGTGTGTGTGCGTTTACGTATGTGTTTACGTGTGTGTGTGTGTTTACGTGAGTTTGTGTGTTACGTGCGTGTGTGTGTTTACGTGTGTGTGTGTTTACGTGTGTGTGTGTTTCTGTGTGTGTGTGTATTTCTGTGTGAGTGTGTGTTTACGTGTTTGTGTATTTACGTGTGTGTGTTTACGTGTGTTTGTGTTTACGTGTGTGTGTGTTTACGTGTGTGCGTGTTTACGTGTGTGTGTGTTTACGTGTGCGTGTTTACGTGTGTGTGTGTTTATGTATGTGTTTACGTGTGTGTGCGTGTGTGTGCTCACGTGTGTTTGTGTTTACGTGTGTGTGTGCTTACGTGTGTGTGTGCTTACGTGTGTTTGTGTTTACGTGTGTGTGTGTGTTTACGTATGTGTGTGTGTTTACGTCTGTGTGTGTGTTTACGTGTGTTTGTGTGTTTACGTGTATGTGTGTGTTTACGTGCGTGTGTGTGTGTTTACGTGTGTGTGTGTATGTACGTGTGTATTTACGTGTGTGTGTGTTTACTTGTGTGTGTGTGTTTACGTTTGTGTGTTTACGTGTGTGTGGGTTTGTGTGTGTTTACGTGTGTGTGCGAGTGTGTGTGTGTGTTTACGTGTGTGTGTTTACGTGTGCGTGTGTGCTTACGTGTTTGTGTTTACGTGTGCGTGTGTGTTTACGTGTCTGTGTTTATGTGTGTGTGTGTTTACGTGTGTGTCTGTGTTTACGTGTGTGCGTTTGCGTGTGTGTGTGCTTACGTGTGTGTGTGTGTACGTGTGTGTGTTTACGTGTGTGTGTTTGTGTGTGTGGGTGTGTGTTTACGTGTGTGTGTATTTACGTGTGTGTGTGTGTGTTTACGTGTGTGTGTTTACGTGTGTGTGTGTTTACTTTGTGTGTTTACGTGTGTGTGTTTACGTGTGTGTGTGTTTACGATTTGGTTTGACACTGCCTCGCTCCGTCAACAGAGGTCGGGGGAGGCCCAGCGTTCCACCGCTTGAGCTCAGTCATGGCCCTTTCTAGCGACACGACAAGGAGTGATGACACCACGCTCATGGCTCCAGTATTTCACCAGTAACGTAAGTAAAACCATGTGCGTTGTACGTGTGTGGTAAACTGTGTCGCGTACACAGAAAGAAAAATTGCCTGCTGCGGACTTGGCCTCTTCGTAGCTCGAAATGCCGCTGAAGACATTATTGGTGTCGGCTTCCAGCGGGACACAGTTACCCCTATACGCAGTAGGCTGTATAATTCCGACACCTTTCATGGGAAACCAGTTGATTGCAGGTCTGTTTAATTAAGCCATTTTCGCCCTCAGATTCATGAACCTACTTCCTCGTCTGGGCATACAAAATACACTAGGTTCTCATTAAAACTAAATCGGAGGAACCGTGAATATCTGCGCACTGCATGAAAACTTAGTAGAAAGGAGCTGAATAACAGAACGCATCATTCCTTGCAAACTACGCAAACAAACAAATGAAACTGCATCAAATGCTGAATGCACCAAATGCGGTAGTGTTTCACCACTACCGGTGAAACAGTGATTACGTGCAGCTGTAATTAGCCGCGCGGCGAAGTAGCCCTGGAGGTAGCTAAAGGCAGGGAAAAAAATTAATTGTTAGATTTTCGGGATGCAAGACATTGCTTTAAGAACTATTGAGCTATTGAGCAACTGTTGCTTGCCGGCATTTCGCAAACCGGTGCGCTGTCAGAAAAGCTGGAATTTCTCTTAGCTTCCAAAAATTTTTTTTCATTCCCATGTTGCTGAAAAAATACACCAAGGAATCCAGGCTATCATTAGCTACATAATGTGTGAGCGCCACTGGGTGGTGTCCTCGCCATAATTTTATAGACTGCAGGGGCATATAGAGCGGTTCCTTAATCATGCTTTTCGAGGTCAGCTCTGCGAATTTCTACATCTTCGTAGATATTTGCTTAGGCGTTTGTGCCTACAGAATCACCATTTACTTCTTAGGTAGCTAGCACCACTCCCTCAAAGTCTGCCGATCAGGACATCCCGCTAGGCTGAGTAGCACACGTCATGAACGACTGCGGAAGTTCGATTTAACGGAATTAGCGTTGCGTCTTAAGCGGATTTCTTTCGCGTCGGACCTATCTGAAACCACCCAAATGTACAGTGTTCTGCATACCCCCAAGTTCGCCTTTAGCGGGATCGTCTTAACAGCAGCTTACTGTAAGAAAGAATGGTAAGAGTTGGCAAGTGCGCGGGAGTAGAAACCGCTGAGTATGTCCAAGTAATAATACGGGCGTTGCCACATGGTACAGACGCGCTCGAGATCATGACGTCGAGCTACATCTAAGTGCCATTTCTGCATGCATGCTTGTACTACATCTACCACTAGTCTTTTCTAGTATCATAGTTCATTATTGTAAAGCGCAAGTTGTAACACCTGCAAACCCAACTGCGTGATAGTTGATCGGGACTCGACTACCCCCTGCCCCCTATCTCATCTTCCCCCGTATATTGTGCAAATGGCAGAATGGCCTTCAGCAGTACGCCGAATGAATGAATGAATGAATGAATGAATGAATGAATGAATGAATGAATGAATGAATGAATGAATGAATGAATGAATGAAACGAAATAACTTATTATATTATCGAGACACTCTAGAGAAGCCCCGAGTTGCTGGATTTCGTAAGGTTGCATACGTATGCTTGCAGCTCATCTCGCCGCTGGTCGGCAACCACTTGCCGAAGACCACGAAGCAGCGGCGCCCTCCGAGGACCAGACCCACGCCGAAGGCTACAGCAGAGTTCATGTACCAAGACATCACGGCCAAGCAACATCGGGAAATCTGTGGACTGCACTCAGTGAGGAGACAGAAGGCAGAAGGCATACAAGACGCCAGTCGCCCCCCTGACACGTAGTGATAGTCTTGATCTTAAAGGAACGAATAAAAAGAAAACACCCACTGAAGTTGTGCTGGTGTAGAGGGCCATTCAAGCACTGTGATTTCATTTAAAAGTACGAATAAAGAGAAACACGGAGCGAAATTGTACTTGTAGATTGTTTGTCCAGCCCACTGAATTTATTTATTTAGGGGATGAATGATGATTCTTGCAACAGAGGAACTGAAGGTTTAGCTTTCTTTTTATTATACAATCTTAGAAACATCGTGAATTACGCTATTTTCTCGTCTTTGGGCATTTTATTTGTTTGTTTTTCTTGCGCAGAAATTTACAAACGTTATCAGTGCAAGTCTCTGTCTGTGTTAGAAGGAAATGTAATCAAATTGTTTATCAAAAAACAAATATCACAGCAGACATTCTAACCCATGAAGCATCCCTGAGCTGCTAACAGATCTCCAAGGAGGAAACTCCACCACTACTTACTGTGGCATATTTTCTTGCCTTGGAACCTGCGCTCACTTTGAGACTAAACTTTAAGGCATTCCAGAAAATAGCAGTAGTGAGAAAATGCTCACTTTGCCACTTGCCAGCACCCACACGCATTCGCAACAGAAAAGCAGAAGTCACTACAGGGAGTCACCATAGCACTACAGTCTGAGTCGCACTTGCACATAGTGGTCGAGTGGCCGCCAGTGCCCACATTTACTACCTTAATGTATCTGCACGGTTCCACTTATCTTGGTCCTACAGCTCATTGACCATGCATGACCTCATTGCAGCGTTGACTTGTGCTTTTTTTTGTAAAGGACAGCCAAATAGATTTACCACTCTAGACAAGTGTGGCTCAGAATGTACATCAAAATCGCCATTAAGACTTATGAGCACACGTCCTTATTAACAAAGAAGTATCCCGCAAAGCAAAGCCGCCATGTCAAGGCAAGACTAAAAGCAAGGTAAGTACAAGATCACCCAAAAATATCTACGGCCACCCGAGCAAGCGCGACGCAGACTGCAACCTCTGTAGAACCGTAAGTGAAATTAGAGAAGCCTCCATTATCTTCCATAAACTGCGCAGCTATGGAAAAAGGTAAGAAAAAATCAGCCATGGCATCCCTATACGTCAAACATTCATCACATTTTACGGCTGTGACCCGGTATTCGAGGTGCCATACGCAAGGTCCTCAAGAAGGCTGGGCCCAACGTTCCGGAGTATCTTAACTGTTGGATAACGGACAACGAAATGGCGTCTATGCCATGGCGTTTCTTAAATGAGCGAATATAATTGGTTGGCGTATATATATATATGGCGAGGACACTACTGCCCGACTTGCATATATATATATATATATATATATATATATATATATATATATATATATATATATATATATATATATATATATATATATATATATGTACACATATTCAAGTCAGGCAGCAGTATCCTTGCCACTTTGTGAGAGGGCCCCACCAAGCAATTTCGAAAGCCGGTCGTGAAAAATGTAAACGAATGGCTTTGGAAAAAGAAAGTGCCACGTGACAGGCAAGTGATAGCTTCTAACCCCTTCGAGCATTCCTGAGTGCGCTGAGAGCATTACAGGGGCGTGGCTAGAAGAGCTGCCACGAACCATAAATTTTCCTACAAAATTCACTATAGGGGAATCTATAGCTGGTGTCGCTGGTGTACCGTCACCGAAGGCTGACTTGCGATGATTAGTTGCCAGACGTTATGCTCCCTGTCTCTCCGCTGTCGCTATATTACTTTATATTTTTTTTGTAGAGGAGGAGCGTCTAAGGTAATTGATACTCATTTGTCTATCCCCACATCCGGAATGAGCAGCACTGTTCTTTACGTATTAGAATGCGTTCCAAATTGGCTAGCGAAGTTTCAACCATGGAGGTATAGGAAAAGGGGGCGTCTGTATTTAGAAGCATTCTGAGCAAAGAAAAAACGCCATTCAGGCCAACTACTGCGCCGATCGTAGTGTAAGGTCTCCACGCGCTTCAAATGGGTCCGCTTCCAACTCGCTGCAACAGCTACTCACGAAACGACCAAAAACTCGCTCAAAGATTGTTGTTTTAGTAACTTGGTCACTAAGTGGAACGCAACATTATCGATATAAGCCTGTTGCTGAGCCTCGGTATCAATTCAGGTCGTGGACGAGCGGTTTCGACGGCCGTTGATCATACTCGCAGACAAGGTTAAGGTGAGGTCAGTGGTTCGATTCCAGAGCTTTCGTTTTTTATTGTTGCTTTTTTATGTAGTTCCACTCATATTTATTTAATGATTGCGTAAAGAAGCTACAAAGCCATGCAACGCTTCGCCATTTCATGCAACCGCTCAAGTGTTAATGAAGGTAACGCTCACGATGGTCCTTCCCTTGAACGCACTGTAAGCATAGAATACCTGTTGTCGCTGATTGCGTCTACAAGCGTACAAATAAATACGCCAAGTGGTGTTTCGGGTTATCGCTTAAAATATCAAAGACTCAGGTTTAAAAACATGTAATCACGTCACAATCGATGCGGATCATAGTATTAAGACTGACGTCACAAAGATGCCAACGACATGTGCGAGCAGGCGTCGGCCCCAGCGCAGTATCTATCATAAAGACCGCGGGAAAATGCTCGCGTCATTTCAGCGAAAATATGGTTCGGTATGTCGAATGTACTGCAATAAAAAGCACTCAAAGAAGGGGGCTTTACCACACCACAGACCGCGGGAAAATTTTTTTGTGTCGTTTTCGGTCCCAGTGCGCAGTTCCAGCCTTTTAAATTTGACGCCAATGTGCCTTCTTTCTCGTGCCCCGCCCGACGTGCTCGTATTTTGCTCCTTCCTATTGGACTACAAGCATCACGTGACGTAGCAGCCCCTTCGCACTCTTTGACGCCGCGGTGTCCGGCGAACCCCGATGTACGGACGTACGATGAATCATGTCCGCGCATTAAAAAAAAATAATAAAAATAAAGGGAGACGTGACGTCACATGACGTAATGCATAGTCTAAATGAAAGGAGGCGAGCGGGAGAGCGAGACTTGAGGAAAGGAAAAAGACGGGTAGAAAGTTTGGCGGAGCGAAACTTGAGACGATGGCTTTACTTATACAGTGCGAGGCTTATCTTTTGCGAAATCAGGTCAAAAATTTTTTCCCACGGTATGTGCTGTAGTGAAGCCAACTACTTGCAGTGCCTTGTCTTGCAGTGAAGCCTATGCATGGCACGAAATGTACGTACTTCTACCGTTTATTAAAATATAAAAATGAAACAAAAGCGAGGGAGAGCATGAAATTACTGCAGACCACGTTGTAATCATCTACCGCGAGGATACTGACAGCTGAAAGATTGTCATCAGAGTGGGCAATAAAGGAGTGAAAGGACTGGGACATAGGGGACAGCATAGAGGACATGCTTATTCATTGCGAGGCTTAGTTTTTTGACCAAACTTGCCTGTTTTCCCCACGGTACGTGGTGTGCTGAAGCCCACTACTTGCAGCGTGTTGTCTTGCAGTGCTGCCGATGCATAGTCCAGGTGAGCAGCACTACTCTGCGTATCGCGTTGGCGATTCTCGTGCGTTCGCTTCCACTTGAGCTGCGTGTTCGCCTGTTCCTCCAGCCAGTTCTTGTTCGCATTCCGACATCGACATCAATGGAAGTGGCTAATATTCAAAATTTGGGAGAAGTGTATGAGCACTGCTTTCCTCTCGCTATCCACAATGGAACTGGCTTTCCTGGCACAGACGCAAACACACACACACACACATACATACATTCCACACCATTATATTATCTCTCGTTTCATCAGCTGAGCCCAATACCGTTGTCACGGGGTAGTGCGTCCTGAAGTATGATGCGTACGATTCCGCGACCCATTTTCTCAATTGACCACGTGTGGTACCGACACGAAAATGTTTCTTGAATGTAGCCATTTCTGTGTCGGTGCGACGCCAACATCCATATACTGTCACCTGTGTGGTGTTTCCATTTCAACTTTACAATAAAATACTTACCCGTGTGCATATTAAGCAAGCCCAGCAACGAGAACGCCAACGAGCTTGCGGCGAGCACTCGCCAGCTGCCTCTCACCGACGTTCTTCCGAACAGCGAAAACGTGCTGCTCACCATCTCACGTCAATTACAATGACAGACCCGCCTATGAAGCACATGGAATAATTCGCAGCAACCACGCGTGGGGTCACTACAGTTCGCGTGTTGGGTGAGTGTGGACTCCAGGTGAACTTTCGTCGTTGAGGCAATGTACAGGTGCATTTCGCGCAAAGATGCATATCTGCATTATTCAATAAATGAATTTGAGGAAGCTGGCTTTCGAACGGACTACTATGCCGTTAGGAATCTTGTAGGGGTCTTGCCAGCTTCAGTGAATAGGCTTTCACCTAACTGCAGCAGCTAGTCAAGAAACGACGATAAAGTTCCGAGTTCTTTATTGCCCGTCACTTTATTCCAGAAGGTACACATGTGTGGCCACATAGACAAAGGCTAGTACTGGTACAAAAATACATTTGAGAAGCTGTCAGTACAATAATACAGCGAAAACAGAAATAAGAGGTATTTACGAGGAGATACAAAAACATGTCGCACAATAGAGAAGGAAAAGGGGAAAAAAGAATTAGAAAAAAGATATGCTACAGAGAGCGATAGAGAGAGGGACGTTGTTCTTTATGAAGGGAAAAGTTGGCACTGCTTTGTGCAGCTCTTGAGGGAGCAGGGCTCAGCAGGGACGTCGCTGGAAGGCTCTTGAGCTGGTAAGTATAACAGAATACCAATATGCAGCATTTGACAATAAGCACAAGTCTACATAGGCGGAAAAGAAGGCACAGGAATTGACAAAATCAAAACAGAAAAACAAATGACTCCAGGATGCAGGATTAGTTAAAAACAATACATTTTCAGTTATCTTAGCAAGTTCTGTGACATCCTAATTTTATGTGGGATGATATTCCGTACTTCAGTTCCAATAAACACTAGCTGACGTTTGTCATGTAAACATTTTGCTGGCGATAGATTTATATTATAAAAAGCTTGCTTCCTACTGAGACGTTCTGGAGTGTAATGAAACATGAAGTGACTCTCAGTGCGTTATAACGCTATTAACGCAAGTGGCTCAGACCAACTCCCTTAAATAATCGAAAGGTAAAATTTAACTTGGAAAACAGGGGCTTGCTTGGTTCCTAACATCACGAGAAAAAGTTAGAATGCCCTTTGCATTCGTCGCACTGTTGTTTCAAAATTGCGGTTTTCGTAACGTGATCTCCAGATCAAGCTCACGATGCCTGCTGATGAACCGAAGAAACTGTTCCAACTGTAGCTGAGTGGTTTCGACCAGCGTTGATCAAACTACCTGATAGGGCGAAGGCGAGGTTACTGGTTCGATTCCCGTGCGTGGTGTGTGTTTCGCAGATAAGGGGATATGTTCCGTAATACTAAGCGTATTTGTTTTTTCTTTTTTAACTTCAGGGAATGCGTGAGCCACACTAGGCTCAGATCATGACAATAAAAAAAAACAGGTAAACTTGATGGAGTCATTTTTCTAGCTTGTAACTGGTTTGCAGCAAAAGCTACTAGTGATACTGAGAGCAACCACTTTATTAGCTATTCGATGCGCTTAGTCTGTTAGCCCGTTCGCGCACATTTTGAAAGATATTCATTGAATAAAAAATTAGAAGAGTGTGCGTTGGCGTGACTACTCAAACCAACGCCAACCTGACTCGAAGCCATGCACTATAACTTCTACTACACGCCCACCAACTTAATCAGCAGCTGCCAGCCGCAAGATAAGCTGAATGTGTCATAATTAAGAAGGAAATTCAACAAGAGGGGATACTCGGTGAAAACCGATAACAGGAAACGCATCACGCTAGTATTAATAACATCCGATAGCTGCCCCGAGCATCGAAAAAAAAAAGAATCTGAAGAGATATTGTTTTATTTTTTTATTGTTTCCTGCTAGAACAGGAAAGCTTCGCGTACAAATAAACTTATAATTTGCCACTTATTTTTTCTTGCATTACCTAGCAGCAAGCTAACGGCACGCTAGACGAGCCAGATTCATGCGTCATGTGTCGGACACGCCACCGAAGCAAGTCAGGCTGGCTACGCATGTGCTGTTCACCTGTTCGGCGAACCGTCTCTTTTCCTTTTTTTTTGTGGGGGGGGGGGGGAGGTAGCCTGATTTGTGGGGCTCTCGGCGTATTCTTGCTTTCCTACTTCACTTCGACGCGGCCCCACTGCCCTATTGGACAACGGCAAGATGAGAGACGTTGTTCGACAGCTTGCGACGCATTGAAGCAATTAGGCTTGGGGCACGTGCCGATACTTGTGAAGCAGTTAGCAGAAAACAGCTCGGCCATCCTGGCGAAGTTAATTTGAGTTAACGACTCGTACTGGGAGATGTTTGGGACGCTTTCAGTGGGTCCTAACATTATTGTAACTAATTTCGGCAGTTTTTGGGCACACTCGCCGCACTCGGTTTTGTGACACAGCGAAAAGCAGCTCGGCCGTCTGACATAGTTTCGCGTGTACTGACTATTACTGGGACAAGTCCAGGACACTTTCTGTGACCCCTAACACTACTGTAATTAAGTTCGTTACTTTTTCGGATACTTCTGCGGCACGCTCACCACGCCTGGCGTTGTGACGCAGGTAGCGAATAGCAGCTCGGCCGTGGTGACAAGGTTCGTTTGGCGTGCACTGAATCTTATCGGAACAAGTCTGTGACGCTTTTTATGGCCCCGCAACAATATACACATTCTTCCAGTGCACAGGCTTGTCGAAAATCCGACGAGCGATTGCCTATATAGTGATAACACGGCAATGTGTTGCTGGCGCCGGCAGAGCGCGCAAAAGATAACACTGAGAAACTATGAATTACCACCCCTTCCAGTGAAAGAAGATGGTCGAACAGTGAAGCTGTGTTAGTTACGCCGAGGGTTGCACCATGCAAATGAAACTTCGCAAGCAGTATATATTGTAAATCTTTTGTTTCGCCATTCTTTCACCTCATTTTCGTTTTTGCATGCTTTGCGTCGTGAGCATGCTTCAGGTGTGCTTTTTTGCGGTTCTCCCAGTCTTTTTCTTTCCTTTTTCTTGTGCGTGAGGTTTCTGTCTGTGTTTTGCCTTGCTTGTTTTTTTGGATTGCAAGTTGCTCCGCCCCTTTCTTGCACTGACGCTTGTGGCATAGGCAGCTTCTTCCTCAGGAGTACGCACCACTGGTGGTCTTCGCATACCTTTAGAGGGGATGGAATGTGCGGAACCACTAATCCAAAGCTCCGTATATTGCGTGCAAGGCCCACTCTTGCATATACGGACGATTGATTGGATTGGTCTGTCGTGGCTGCCGCCACTTCTTGCGCCAGCAAGAAGTGCCGGCAAGTGCCCCTGTTGAGCTCTTCTTTTCCTCTCCCGCTAGGTCACGGGGCCCATATTTAGCGAAGTCTAGAGACGGCGACACAGGGTCCACCATAAACAGCTTCGTCGTAAAAACCAGGAACTTGTAACACGAAAATGTTGTATTCTGAACGACAGAGAAGAGGCTTTGCACCCACGCATTTGTCTCGAGTGCGAGTAGGAGGCATTGGGCGAGCGTCTTGCACGACGGTCTGGCTTAACATATGCTGTCGCCACCTCTGTGTACATAGCGTATAATCGCCTCGGCTGAGGCCAAGTTGTTTTGAAAACGCGCGGTCGCTCACGCATTTGTGCTCTTCAAGTACAGGAAATAATGCCTGGGAAGGGGGGAATGCTTCGAAGCCAAATGTGTTCTTCATATTTTATGGTAATGTTTAGCAAGAGTTGGATGTTTTCTACGCCATGTATGTAAAAGCGAATTTCCTTTGTTTGTTATGCCACCCATTCACCGCTTTGGGACGTTTCGCCTCTCCACGCCGTTTTCCTATAAGGTATAAATACTAAAATGACGCATGCTTGTAATTGACTTTTTCCAGCTGACGCTGTCCGGTGGAGCTTGAAACGGGAACTACTGCTGCTCACGCGGTGCCAGGGGATTGGACGAATGCACAAGAAGCCCGGAATAAGCATTCACACAGAGCAAAATAAACATTCGCTCATTTCACAAGGCGTCTTGCGTCTACCTTATGAAATTGCACGCCGCACAGATTCGATGGAGGCTTGTAAAGATCGTTCGCAGTAATTTTTGCTAAATAATAAAACCATAGCGCACAGACCGAGTGCGATTGAGCAGTAGAAGCGAAAAAAAAAAAAAAAATGCCGCGCCGATCTGCGCAGCAGGCGTGATGCGTACCAGTACAGTTCAAAACGCGCGCGCACAAAACTGAAACCGGAAGTGTGGTTCAGGTTATAATGCCGGTGGCTAGGTGCGCTACAGTCGTTTCGGCCGCTGGGCTCTATGGGAGTGTCTGCTCTTATCGAATTTCTTTCTCTACGTTGTCATTCTCGGCTGAGTGGATGTGCAAGGCTGCGCAGAACGATGCGCAGTATGAAAGAAAGGATTTCGACATGGTGATTATGAGGCAAGAAACAAGCATTAAAAGAAAAAAAAGAAGAAAAAGGCGATCCTCGTTCTGCCAAGTGAACGCGTATTTCGCGTGAGCGTGCTTTCATTTCTTTCCAAACGCCGATGCAGAACTGATCACGTGCCTCTCAGACCGCCGAGTCATGTCTGGTGCCGTGGCCACCCGGTCCGGGCGGCGCTACCGCTGCGAGTTGGCACCGCGATAGACAAGAAGCTTCGAGCCAGATCGCGCTATCACCACTATCACTGCTGTATGCCACCAATGGAGGGCGGCAGGCGTTTGCCTTCGTACAACTGCTGCGCGCAGTAATTGAGTTAATGGAACCAAAAAGTCAATGGCGTCTGTCAGTTTTCGCTCCCTTTTTCCTTTCTTTTCTTTTCTTTTCTTTAGGATTGCTTTTAAACGCGTGTACCACCGCATGCGATAGGCTGCGCAGACTAATGTGCTTGCGCACCCCATCCTTCCAAAAAGAAAAAAAAATATGGCTTGCCCACCGTTCGTGGGCATATATATGCTCAATGTATCAGTAGCTAAGCTTTCTTAGTTTTTCCAGAATTCCTTTAGCCATTGTCCCGGAAGCGACTTTCGAATGTTGCCGGCCAGTGGATAGCATTCAAGGCGTACGCGCTACACATGAAAGCCAAAAAAAAAAAGGAAGGTGAGTGTGCATTAAAAGTATCGGTTACGATCTTGTGCTCAACTCGTTCAAGATGGCACTACGTGAGGTGGCCAGGACAGCAGGTTCTGTGCCAACAAATAATTCCTCCAGCTCTGGACAGCCTTTACTACAGAACATTTTCTTCAAAGAAGCGGCAGCTGCTGAGTGCGAGGTTCCAGGTTCGATTGCCAACTGCGTGGGTCGCCTTCCGTTTGGGGTCATAGCGAAAGCACACGTATCCGTGTTTTGGGTCGACCTCGGGTGGTTTAAATTAAGTGACATCTTTGCTTGAAGGATTCTTAGGTGATACCGTTGCTCGCATTATTGCTTTAAGCGTGTGTTCGTGTTGTCGTGATGCTATTTTGACTCGTATGTGATAATGCAACCTTGCTCTAACTGCACATTAATTTTTATGTCTTGTATGTTGCAACTGTATGTTGCGTTCAAGAGCGAAGAAGTCGCCTGCGCCGTACTTTTGTGCCAACGCCTGCTTATATGACGCCAATAAAAAATAGAAGAAATTGTGAGCCTCCCTCCTAATTACTCTTTGCGACATAGCAGCGCCTAAGCCAACCGGCAACTGTCCCCCAAAAGCCTGAATGAGCGCGGCTCCTTTCATCCGCATTGGTAGTGCAGTGGCTACGCCGCTCCGTTGCGGACCACAAGATCATGGGACCACAAGGTGCCGGGTTCGATTCCGGACACGCTGGAATTTTGCAGGACAGTGGTTCAAGCTTTCGCACAACTAAAAAAAATTTTTTTTCCTAATTTGACAGGGTGAATCTGCTTAAGATGCTATTTTACCTATTCAAAGCCCGTTTTCTGTACCTAGAGACACACCTCCTAGCTATTTAACGACACTTTTTGCCTGGTCAACGATCTATTTTTAAAGCGACACTAAATAAAAACTTTAAAGTAAGTTTAGACGAATAAAGCATTCGTGAAAACTACATTTTCTTTAATTTTGGGTCAATAAGTTGGTTACTAGAAAAGAAAATGAAGTTCGAAGTTATTTTTTTTTTCAAATTTCGCGCGTAAGCCACCGGGTCGGACGTCACTGAGGCGTCACGAATTTGAATATATTATTTCGCTATCCGGGTCGTTATGGCTCATAAAATGGTTTTAAAAAATGCTGTGTTCGTTCTTTCCTTCTTTCCGAATGCGAAATAGTCCAGAAATATCAATGTAAAATTAACCATGCCCGAGCACATGCCATTAAAGAGTGATGACGTCACGGTGATCCGGCGCGTGTACCACATCCCCCTTTCGTCTTCGGGTCTTTCTTGGCTTAGCAGGCTACCTCTCCCGAAATTAGCATATATCATTGCTTTTTTTTATTGTGGAATAGTAATTTACTAACAAAGCTCACATTGTTTGTACGGGATATCGCGCTATTACTACGGCCTCGGGGCACGTTTAGTAGCGGTTGTGCGTAATTTGTCTGCTTCTGCGCCACACTGACACTAACTGATACGTTGAAGCTGATACTTCGAACAGAAATATCTTCCGGAATGCTATTCCCAGCAAAAACAACGCGAGGCACGTCAGCCGCGGTAGCGCAGTGGTTAAGGTGTTGCGCAGCTGTGCACGAGGACGCGGGTTCGAACCCGGCTGCGGTGCAATGTAGGAACGCTCGTGTAGGCCATAGATTGCATGTAAGTTCAAGAAACTCCAGGGGGATTAACTTATTCATACGATGTCTAATACGGCGTGGGCGCCATAACCAGGTCGTGGTTCCGCGCGTGAAATCCGCGGATTTTTTTTTGTATTGTTAGTAAGCTTGCCGGAAGTTGGATTTGCTCGCGAACATCCGGCCTCTCACTTTGCAAATGGCGCTTGGACAGGGGGGGCGTCGGCCCACTACCTTGCCTTGAGGGCTGTAAGCACATTTATTTTGTGTTTTAAGGGTATTTTACGAGAAGACAAATGGCCGACACCAGCGTAGTACGACACGAACATTAGAAAAGATGCGGAATCCAGCCGGCATTTGTGTAATGGCCTGGGCGCAACCGGCCATGGGCGGAACCAGGCGTCGAAGGCGAGTACTATTGCAATCTTTTTCTCCTTTATTTTTGTCGCGTCTCACTTCTCACAACACAGTCGCAAGGCTTCGCCAGTTGTTAATCTACTCGACGCAGGATTATGAGCCCGATGCATTCAGCGTCTTTCAGTTTTGGGTGTACTGTGGTCGCAAACGTTCGTAAATAGGAGGAATGCGCGGCCTATGACTACTCAGTTAATGTTCAAGGGCTACTCAAAAGAATGTGGAGTGAAATGAACGCAATAGCAACAGTGCGTTATTTAAAAAAAAAAAACTTCTTAGTGTACTTGTCGATAAAGAATTGTTCGCTGCCTTATGTCCATATTATTTCGCGACATCTACCTCAAATTCATAACAATAATAAAGAAGGAGGTTCTTGAGAAAATAATCACTGCCTACACTTCTTAGAAGCTGTATAAACTCTCGTTTATGCAATGATTGTTGATACAAGTACAACAGTGCAATACAAAGCAACGGAAATATATTGCATATATGCAACAACTTGTTCATTCAGCTCGGGGTACACAACCAGAGAAACTGAATTTCAGTAATAAAGATTTCTTTCAAGACGCGTCGAGTAATTGCAGAGCTCATGTCTGCTAGGACTGAAAGCGCAATCCTGAAATCCTGTGGCTCATGCCAGCATCGAGAAGCGGAATGTGCAAAGAAATGTATTGCTGCTGCAGTGAATGTGTTCACCCAACCAGCTTAAAGACGCGCTACGGGAACGTTGCTGGGGCAGCATTGCATGTCGTCGCATATCTTAAAATCCGCATTTCCCGTAACTATGCAAGAGACAATGCTGCTAATGAAGTGTCACACTTCAAGCACTGGCTTACTTTTATTGTGAAATCACAACTTCCCCTTGCATAAGAAGCCAACAAACAAAGACAAGGACAACATAGGGGAAATTATTTGTGATTACTAATTGAATTAAAGAAATGATAAATTAATGGAAATATAAGTGGTTAAAAAACAACTGCCCGCTTGGTTTCTCGATAACTTATAACTTATGTTTGCGTCTTATGACAACATTAATGAAAATTGGGCTCCGCAGTTCTCTAACTTCTCTTTACAGTCATTTAAGTACCAAACTTACTAATCAAGAATCCGAATCAATTCTGGCAAGTTTCAAATCCTACGCATCCTGCCGATATCACATTGACGAATGATTCACACGAGGACGTTACTGACCATGATTTTGCAGAAATGTTTAACAACGCATTCCCATTTGTCTTCACTACTGAACTTGACGCGCCTTCACAGTCACCATACTTTAGCTTAGAAACTTTCATGCCGCTTGTCAGCTTCTTCGAAGACGGCATTTCATCCATAATTCACTATGGGAAGTGTTCATCATCGGCTGGTAGGGACCTTATTAATTCGAAGGTCCTGAAAAATGTGGAATTAATTTGTGCAGCATATTTGTCTCTTTTTTTTTTCACAGTCACTCTCCTGAAGAATTATGTCGCTTGATTGGAAAACCGGCAAGGTCGTTCCAGGCTACAAGTCATGTAACAGAGACTCACCCTTGGATTACTGCCCCATTTCATTAACTAGTGCGCCTTGTAAAATCATGGAACACGTCATCTACTCGGAAATTATCAACTTCTTGGACTCCAACTAATTTTTTCAACCTTCACAGCACGGATTTCGTAAGGGCTTCCCTTACGAAACTAAAATAGCACTATTCCTTCCCGACTTGCACACGAATGTTGACTGTAACAAGTAAGCTACCCGCCGTGGTTGCACAGTGGCTATGGTGTTGGGCTGCTGAGCACGAGGTCGCGGAATCGAATCCCGGCCACGGCGGCCGCATATCGATGGGGGCGAAATGCGAAAACACCCGTTTACTTAGATTTAGGTGCATGTTAAAGAACCCCAGGTGGTCGAAATTTCCGGAGTCCTCCACTACGGCGTGCCTCATAATCAGAAAGTGGTTCTGGCGCGTAAAACTGACTCCATCTTTCTTGATGTTACAGACGCTTTTGACAAAGTTCCTCACCGCAGTCTGCTACTAAACCTTTCGAAGCTGGACCTACATCCTAATATTCCTAAATGGATTGAAGAATTCCTAACCAATCGTTCTGAGTCGGTTATCTTAACGGCCATCTGTCCAAACCCTTCCCAGTTACATAAGGCGTTCCACATGGATCTGACCTTGGTTCCCTCCTATTCTTAATATATAATAACGACTTACCGCTGCATGTTTCCTGTAGTATTCGTATGTCCGTTAATGAGTGTGTCATTTATCGCACCATTACTAATTGTCATGACCAACATATCCTCCAGACAGATCTTAGCAGCGTACTAAATTGGTGCAATGATTGGCTAATGTCCCTCAATCCTACAAAATGTAAACTCGTGTCTTTCGCTCACCGTCACAATCCCTATCGCTTTGATTATTCAATTTCTAACAGATGGATTGAGCTATCATAATCATATAAATATCTAGGAGTCACCCGCTCTTCCAATTTAATAACTTTGCAACATCATTTCAGCATCGAACAACACACTCGGTTTTCTAAAGCGCCACCTTCGCCTTGTCCCACCAAATGTTAAATGGCTCGCGCATAAAGCCCTTGTAAGATCCAAATTAGAATATGCAGCTGTCATCTGGAGCCCGTATCAAGAGTATCTAATCACAGCATTGGAAGCCGTCCAAAATCGTGCCGTCCGATTCATTCATTCCTCATTTTCATACGACGTCCGTATTTCATCTTTGAAATCACAATCCGGACTATCGTCCCTCTCCTATCGTCGCCCCATTGCTAGCCACGTCCTTTTTCACAAGTTTTTTTTAATTCTCTCAAACACCGTATATTACAGGGCGCAGCATGAATATCCTACCGCACAAGTAATCCATTTCAAGTTTCCCGTCCGCAATCACACGCTACTAGGATCTCTGCATCATTATTTTTTTAGAGCAGCTACAGACTGGAACGGCCTTCCCTATGATATTCGTCTCCATCGCTACATCATCTACGTTCCAAGAACGCGTAACTGATCATCTTCAATGTTAAATAATCATTGCTGTTTGTTTTTTATTATTCGAAATATTTTCCCACCCCTTATGTAACACCCCCTGAAATGGGGGCCTTTAAGGAAATAAACTGAGCTGAACTGATCTGAATTATATAGTTATTGAATTAAATTTTGTAAATTAGTTGTTACTCCATAAAAACATGTTGTACACAAGCAATATCGTGCCGTTTAATTAGCTCCGCGATGCCCAAGCGCAGTTACATATTAAGGTAAATAAAATCAACATGTTCGCCTTTCCTTCTGCCCATGGAGAGTACAGTTGTGAAAAAAAAACCGAATTAGAATATTGCTTTAGCAAAAGCTTTAGCAATTATTTATTCAGTAATTACTGCTTTACGTTATCCACGGCTGAAACCTCGCTCCAGCGTATTAAAGACGCTGGTATAGGCTACGAGTTGGATTCATTTGCATAAATTTAATTTTTGACTTTTGAAACTCAACTAGTATAAATGATACGTTGGGCGTTACAGGGTCAATGCTCATCTTTACGAGACAATAATTACACAGTCAAGTCTCGCGAGCACTGACGCATACGAGCGCACAATCGTGCGGCGCACTGGAACGATTGATAAGAAGAGTTACCAGCGCGAACTACGTCAGACAGATAAAAATTTGAATGCCACTGACACGCAAGCGAGGCCCGTGAGCTTGCCTGCATGCCTTTTTAATTCTTTTTTTGTCAAATCGAAGCGCGGGAGTTCTTATATATTTTCGAGGGCGCTCTTAAATGACGCCGACGGAAAGAATCGCGTAACCAGGTTCAATCTTTTAACCAGTTGTAAGTTCAGCGCCGTGTTTGTCTCCTCCTCTTTCTGGTCCTGTCGTCTAGCGCTGTTTGAATTTTATTGTTACCATGGAACACCAACTCGCCCAATCCGCTACCCTTCTGCAGGTTCAACCTCATCGTCTTCGAGAAAGTTTGAGAACTACGTAGTAGCCACTCTCGAAGCACGAGGGGGACAGCGAAAAAGGAGACACGACACGACAGCGTTTCACAGAACCCTTCTCATGACCAACAAGCACGCAGTATCACCCACGGCGACTTCTGTGAAAGCCGCAGCTCGGAGGCGGTGAGCCTGTGTTTTCGAGCGTGCCTCTTAAAACGCGGAAAAACAATGCCGCTTCGAGAAATTTACTTGAATAGGAGCCTAGCTTCACTACAGTTATCCGCGTAGTAAGGTTGGTGTAGTTAGTGGGTGTTGCTAAATATGTATGCAGACTCATCTATTGATGTGTAGAGCACGCGAACACCTCGCTAGGGCAAAACAAACACTCTGATCAAGCGTTGCCGCTCGAGAAGAGCAACGTGCACAGTCTTGCCCATGTATGTGGCGGCGCTTGAACCTGGGCGAACAATATGAAAACCGGCAACACAGGCGCCAGCAAGTTGAGAAATAGTGAGACCACTGTTAAAGCTTTATTTCAGTGCAATATTTGGCTCATGTCATTTTCGTTCACGTAATTATGTCGACAGTTTTTGTAAAGGTGAGCCATCCACATATAGTCCCAGTGCAGTATCTTAAAGAGAACATAGACGGCAGGCAGCGCTGCCCGTGTTGTCTCACTTTCAGCTATTTCCCACCTTCCGTGATATAGCAATATTTATGACGACCTAAAAGGCGTTAACAACAGCACATATTTCAATCACTCTTGCGGCAAACGCCTGAGCACGAGGTCGCGGGATCGAATCCCGGCCACGGCGGCCGCATTTCGATGGGTGCAAAATGTGAAAACACCCGTGTGCTTAGATTTAGATGCACGTTAAAGAACGCCAGGTGGTCGGACTTTCCGGAGTCCTCCACTACGGCGTGCCTCATAATCAGAAAGTGGTTTTGGCACGTCAAACCCCATAATTTTCTTGCGGCAAAAGTAGAGCATCCAATGTGTGACATTGAAAGCTTTCACGCCTGACCGTAAGCCGCCGTAGCTCAACTCGAACGTCCTCGTCGGATTTCCGGCCCTGTAAGCCATATTGACTTAACGATGGCGAGACGCGTGCGAAGTTTACGTGAGAGCCAGATTCTTGAATTCATTATGCTTCGGGTGTCCTAAGTAAGGATGGCGGTATATATTGATCTAAATATATGCTGCAACTACATACTACCACACACGAACACGGCCAATGTATTTAGTTGTGCTGGTAATCACGAGGTAACGCGCACGCTAAAGAATCGTAAGTAGGAAAAGATAGTTTCCCTCTATCCCTGCCTTTATATCACAATTTATTTCTCAAAACGTCAATTTGGGCTACTTGGTAGATTACCATCGTCCAAATCAGCGCCCTTTTCTTCATTCCTATGGCGTTGTTTGATTTCGGCAATTTCTTCGCACTGGGGCTTCGACGCCATTGAAGGCGATGTATCCTGCACTGATATCGCGTCTTGCTTCGATCTTGTCTGCCATTTTGCCCTGTGTCGGTGCATGTGGTTGCGTGCAAGAGTGCTCACCTGATTTCGTGAATAGCTTTAGCCTCTGACGTCACGCCGCAATTCACGCCACTTCTGTGAAGGGACCAGAGAGTGACTTAAAGGATGCCGGCTGCTCATTTTTGTAGCACATTCCCGTGGCTCGTGGTTCGAACTACTCGGGAATGGACAGGCGGGTCAAGCTATGTTTCCCAGCAGACGCGGTGAGAACGATTCTTGCAACTGATTTGAAATAATTACGCGCAATCAACATTTCGCGTAGCAGCTGTGCAAAGTGTCTTCTACTCCTTTTGCTGTAGAACGCATTTTTTTGTTTGCTTTCGCGAAGTAGGCTTATCAATCGTCAGTCGAAATCCATACAGCTGCCAGTCCAGTGCAGTATTCCACTGAATTTGATGTCGACCTGTCAATAATATAAATTCGTTCGATCGCGTTTTTTGGTTGCGGCCACTTCCTCGCACTTCAATTTTGCCTTTGCCACAGTAGCAAGTAATTTAGCCTGCAGTAACGTCCTGGCTTGCTTTCGCGTTGGCTGCAATCCTTTCCATTCGTAGATGGATGTGATTTAGCTCGAGAAGGTTGGCTTGTTTTCATGAATACTATATTGTGCCGTGAGGCCGCCATTATTTCGATCGCGCGACAACTTGTCTGAAAGAATGCTGACTGTTCGTGCATGTAGGACGACTTCCCCATGGATCATGGTTCGACCAGTTGGAGGACGAACAGCCGGGCCAAGTTCAGTTTCCCAGATGACAAGGTGAGCGCGATCCTTTTGGTTGCTTTGAAATGAAGGAAATACGGCCAATTAACTTTTTCTGTCGCAGCTGTGTCATGTTTACCTTTGATTGATTTTTGGTGTAAAACGATTTTTTTTCTGCTCGCGAAGTCGATGTATCAACCGTTAGACACGTGCGCTAGATCTGCCAATTCAATGCAGCACGTCGCCGAATTCGATGGCATTGAAAACGTAACGTGTTTGTTACATATTTCGAAACGCGATTGAAACCTTGCTAAAGGCAGATTCGAGGACCATTGCCGGCAGCTTTACGTTCGGCGACATTTCTTCGTGTATTTGCTGGTTTCTGCCGGTGTACTATCTGCGGAAAGCATGCCGAATCAGGTGCATGCCAAAAACGATGAAATTATGCAAAAACAAAAATGTTATGCAAGTCCAAAGCACATGCTGGAATCTATATGAAGCGAAACTTCGTATATAAATACCACGTCAATTAACGGTGATGTGAACAATTATTAATTTAATCAGATACAACGTGTAAATTTATGCAATGTTTATGCAGGGCCTTCACTTTGGACAATATTTATAGTTGTGCAGCACACAGTTTGGAAGGTATTCCGAAATATGCTAACACCCAGTAAGGCGGATGCACGGTGTGACACGTCTGTGTAGCGATGTCACGAGAACGAAGGCGATGTGTGACGCTTGTCGAGGGATAATAATGCTGATGACAGGTGTATGCACAGCGAGGTAGAACACATTTGTAGTCACACGTATTCGAGGCAGCTGCAACCTGGACAGAAAGCGTGGTCCGGCAGATCTGCGTGCCACGTGTTCATGTGGCCGAGTATTTTTGAAGAGCGACATGTGCTGGAAAATTTAGCAGTTGTTTTTTCCTACACTGCGTGCCTCTCGCCATTGTTTTATGATGAGAATAGGACATTTCAACGGGAGCTTGCTGACGCTTAACCTTTGTCGAGCACTATTTCTTTTTTAAATCTATCTGAAATGATAGAGCGCAGACTATATACGCATAGTATGAAACACTCCAAGTAGCAATTTCAGTGCAAGGATAGGCCAGCATGAATATCATTGTCTGAAACTTCGTTCTTCCTGCTTTATGCGGCATGCTGAACAAGATGGGAAATATTCGCTCGATTTCAGCTTTGAATTCCATTAAATAAATTGCTATCTTGTTTCTGTATGCTGCAAACTCAGCGACTGACATGAAATCCACATGACCTGCGCGGAAATTATGAGCATGTGCTGCTTAATTCACCATTGACAATAAAGAATGTAAACCTTCTTGTTTGAAACTCTTTTTTGCCAGTTTAGACACCTCGGTCACTTGGCGATATAATAAAGATAACTGTAGCCATGTTGGTGTACCATACAAGCCAATACCACCCCGACAACGGTAATAAAACGCCAAAATCAGCGAGTGGGCAGTGCGACCAGCCCCACCAAGCTACTGCCATATTACTCATTATGTAGTGATGACGATATTAGTTTCGATTTTGTCTGTGATATCTCTTGGTCGCATGGTTAAGTTCTTGACGCCACCGCTATTTTCCTTCCGTTGCAATGTAGAAGGTAGTTTCCCTTCTCTAAGTGTTATAGGTGTTCTGTTGTCACATTGCCTTCGTTTTGTAATCTTGTGGTTGTCTTGCTAAGCATGCCGGTTTCTTCATCTACTTGTCAATTTCGCCATGTCATCGTCGTCGTTTCCGTAGCTTTTTCGTGGTTTTGTGCTGTCTTCGCCACACTACTGAAGTAGTGATGTCATCGACGTCATGTTGCCGTCACAACGTCATCACCATGTCGGGTGTATCATCGTCTTGCCGCGGTCGTCTTCGTGACCTCATCGCAGTGTTCTGGCTATGACGTTCCCCATGAAGTCCTCTCCATTTGTGTCGTGCTTCAGCGCCGTTGTCATTGTTGGCAATGTGCGGTTTTTGTTCAACCTTTGCCATCTCCATTTGTGTTTCTCTCACACGCACGCACACGTACATGCATACACAAATTATTCGCCTTAGACAAAGAGGTTGAATAATCTGCTAACGCAGCATGGAGGCTCATCTTATGGTGCACGTAGAAGGCTACCCGCACTGTGGAGACGATAATGATAATGTAAAGAACCTCAACAGTGTAGTAGGTCCAATTCTTATATGCGCAATCCACAGTTTGTGCAAATATTTACATATAAAGTGAAGCCTTTCATCTCTACCCTTCTGAGGTTTGCCGGGATGCTGCTGCTGGATCCGTGGCACCTTGGCGGATATATATATATATATATATATATATATATATATGAAACACACAGGCATCCTAATGAATAAGCTCATTACAATACAGTCATCATTTAGTGCACTTGATTTTCTTTGAATTAGCCATTCGGTATGTTTCACTGAGTGTGTGGCGATACTTGGCCAATCGTGCAGAACGGTTATGTGCCACTGCGACACCAGAGGTATAGAACCGTAAACGTATCTAGGCATGCGTCGTACTTTTCTGTGCATACACCTGTCATCGTCATTCTTGCATCGACAAGCATGAGTCGTCTTTCTCCACGTGACTTCGCAGCGTAGATATCTAATACTGAGTAGCCACCTGACTTACGGTTGGAAATTTCCCGTGGCTTGTGAACGATGTAGTGTCTAAAGATAAAATATTGCAGTAGATTGAAATTGTGAACATTGTGGTGGACAAATATATACAGTGTACGAGGTTATACGCTGCAAAGGTTGAAAGTAAGCACGATATTATGCGTCGCCGTTTGATGTGTAGCATTTATTTACACGCTTCCCTTCAGCTTCACTTAACATAGAATCCAAAAAGTGCATCAGATCTGCACATTTCTTCCTCTGTCATGTATAAGACATTTATCAGCGTGAATTCAGGCCGATTGGCTCATTGCAGGATGCACAACAGCGTGACAATGAAGGAAACAAAATTCGACACCCGACCATGGGTTGACTTCTTGCATTTTACTACATTTTGTCTGCCCTATTTTCTTTATATATTAGCCACTGATATGTATTCTACGCTGATCTGAGAAAACTCATCAATTGCTAGTCAAACATGTGTAATTTCTGCTGTTCATCTTGCTACTCGAGAAACCACGTTATTCTACTTAATTCACGACTCATTGTTCTTACGACGAGCGTAGCCAAGCGGTCGCAGTTGCGAAAATGGGACATTGGAAAGCGTAGAAATGTTACAGAAATGGAAAAAAAAGGCTAGTTGTGCTTTTCACCTCTTGTAATATTTGAAAGAAGAAATTTTGTTTTACACAATTGAGCGATTTGGAGGATGCATTGCAGCTATCCTGATGGTCGTGCAACACTGGGCTTATTAGTCGAAATGTTGTCAGTAGGTCACTATGTTAAATTTGTTAAATAGAAGTGTTACGACTTTGCTAGTTTGTAATATAATACAAATACCCTGACAGTGCAAAAATGGCAAATACGTACAAGCGATGCGCACGAATAAAGGGCAAATTTCAGACAAATAATTGAAAAAAAATTGCAATATACCCTAATATAATTCTGGGAAGCCTTAATTGCTCTAGAGCAACCTCCTCCATGCTCACGCACAACAAAACTAACTGGCATATCTCCTTTCTTCACGAGTATTTGTTGCTTTTTGTTAGTTCTTGCCCAAATTCACCCCGTCGTTTCGCCTGGTTACCCATTCCAGTTCATAGCATTAGTTGCCCAAGGTGTCCTTAAGAACGGGCATCAATAAGTATAGCGAGCCAACCCGCAGGAAAACAAAATTAAGCTGTCATTATCATAACCATCAGCGTATTTGTGTTGTTCTACCAGCAATTTCCTATAACACTTGACTTGCACCAGCTGATTCTTACGTTCGCAAACTTCCTTACACCACTAATTCTCTTCCCTAAAAAAACATATACCGGTTGGGTTTGCAATGTGTTAGCATCGCAAGGGTTCGGTTATGCTATCACGTCAGGAATTGCGGTATCATGGAGTGTGTCGCCTAAGCCCTTCTGCAGAACCTACAATTTCGCTCCTTGTTCCTCCGTTTCGAATTTTCCCTCTCATGACACATAGTACTTATCCTCTCCTTTTTTAAAATGATCCATTTGTACGGGGTTAGCACTAAGTTCGTGTGCTTCACTCGTGTTTGCCTGTTTTTTTTTAACTTTCCATCAATATAATAATGTTTTGCCAGAAAACACCACGGCCCGTAGCTTTGCATTTAAGCTGGCGTTGCTCTATATAGGACTACGTAGGTGAACTATCATCGAGGCGAGGACAGTCAGAGGTTTGGGAGCGACATCTTGTGTTATGGGTTATCACTGCTCGGGCGATAATTTTGAGAGGCGATCGCACTGGATTAGTGCGAGTATAGAGCTGAAAGCGTTTGTGGATCTGCGCCTAGCTCGCTAGCTGGTGGTGTATAGAAGAATGTAAAGGTCCCGTGTCTTCATCTCTTTCACCGTGCTTCTCACATGGGCATACGATGTACTTTCTTTTCTTTTTTGTCTCATCGGTGCCGAGAACCAACCGCATGAGTTCGACATGGTCGTGTCCTGCACGCATCTGTCGGGTGAAGACGACTCTGGCCTTTCATGTGTCATCACCGGGCCAAGGGTCTGGGCAACACTGTGGCCTACTGTACGAGCCAGGACGGCAAGGTGATCTTTCCAATGTTTATTGCTCTGCCAATTGCTTATGAAACAGTTTCGAACACTAAGATGTAGTATGTCGATGCTTCTTGTAGTATTTAGGAATGAAGTGTTAAGAATACACTAGAAATGTTTATTACCTAATTTATATTTCAAAAATTAAAGAAATAAAAATTTATAACTAGCGATGCCATAATTATTTTGCGTGACCAATGATACCACTACCGAAAATTACCAATTGAGAGAGCTGGAACTTATTCAATGAAGTAAGGCACAAGAACTCCGTACAAAGAAAGCAGAAAATGTGAACTGCCTGACAAGTGAAATTAATCGGAAAATAGCGTGAAAGTATGCGCATCGTTCACATTCTGTATGTGACCACTGCTGTGCAAAAAATGTTCAGGTATCGCCTTGTGTTGCTGCTTTAATGAATGCATAATAATAATAATAATAATATTTGGGGTTTTACGTGCCAAAACCACTTTCTGATTATGAGGCACGCCGTAGTGGAGGACTCCGGAAATTTTGACCACCTGGGGTTCTTTAACGTGCACCTAAATCTAAGCACACGGGTGATTTCGCATTTCGCCCCCATCGAAATGCGGCCGCCGTGGCCGGGATTCGATCCCGCGACCTCGTGCTCAGCAAATGAATGCATATCCCACTCCAGAATCCAAGCAGTGAAATATGTCCTCTCTACATACTTCGCTCACCTGTCATATTGACTCTTTTCACGAAGTATTTTGCTCTAGACGAAAGAGGCGGAGCTTTCGGTGGCGCGCAGCACGTTGCCTCAGCGAGAACGCACGAATACGAAACCATTACTGCTTGTGCCCTGCTACTGCGCGATCACTTGTCCGCGATGCAACTGGGTGTTCTCGATAGCACTGTGTTCAGTTCATGATGCAAAATATGGGACGATAGCGGGAAGACGGGTGTGGAAGTTGGCTGCAAAAATCATGACTCGCATATTATGGAATGAACTCAATCTGTGTGCCGCTGCTACGTAAGGACTTCCCGCGTTTCGCGGGCCTTCGCGATGCACGGCTTTCCTGGGGCAAAAAAAAAAAAAAAAGATCGCTAATCTGCCAGCGCTGTATCGCTAACCTCGAAAGAAAGAACTTTAACCGTGGAACGTCAACAATTAATAGTGAGTAGCGCTTGTTACAAAAGGAAGTAGAGCCATTGAGTGGCATCCTAAGTTTCTCGCATGATGTCTACGCACATCCATCCTCACTAGTTTTTGATCCGGCGTTCTGAGCAGCTCCTCTCACGTCTGTTGTGAGGGAGCTGGCAGGTGATCAAAAACTACAAAAAGCCCTCGTTGCCTGGGCCGACTGGGTCGCTCCTCGTGAGGAGCCATTTTAGGACTCGGGCCTGCCAGATCATATCTTAGCAGAATCTCAATAAAGTTGTTACCACCACCTCCATTCATACTAACACCCCAACTATCACCCATTCTACCGCCAACATATAAAACATAGGAGAATGGGCGCACACTTGAATCACAGCCCCGAAGCATGGTTGATGGTGGCTACAGCGACAACACACGAATCTTGGAAGCTGAACGTTTACTGACGGTCGCCAGAGTAAGCAATCGATGAGCAATAATAGGTCTGTTCTGCAAAAAGCTATCACAAAGCAGATAAAATGTAGATTCCAAGCCTTATGCGCAACAAGAACAAATCTTTCGCAATGGAGCACACACGAAAGCATTTAGACTTAAAATAAACAATCGGATAGTGACTGTTCCGAGGTACTTTACTGAGGCAGAAACAAACCGCTACTTCAAAATGCTTGCCAAGTAAGGAACGAAGTGTAAAACAAACTGCTCTCGAGTTAATTTTTAAGCGGAAAGTTTCAACACCTTGGAATACATTTACAGCCCCGCTTTTAATACAAGCACCGTGTACGCTGCTCGCGCTGTTTGGACAACGCGTAATGAGCTCTGAAAGCACTCGCATGACTCTAAGGCTGCGCCCAAAACTTCTTGTCGTCCTCACAGTCAGCGTGCACGATATCCATCTAAACGAAAGTTTGCTGCGCCGCACCGGCATCGTGTGGATGCATTGTAAATATGGATGTAGCAGAGGCAACTGAGGCGTCCACGGAATCGCAAGGAAAATGGCAAATGTCTGGTAACAATCAGTCCAGAGCTACCCACTACGGCGTACCACATAAACCTTGCGTTCGATGGAATATTATACCATAATTTAAAGCTGCAGCGAACGAAACACACAGCCTTTCCAGGTTTCTTCGTGACTGGCGGTAATGCAAGCTCATTCGGTGTAACGCTTCCACCCGTGCTTGTCATTGGCCGTTGCCTCAAACGAAGCTGCACACATGCAAACGCGAAAGCAAGAGTTAAGAGTAAATGTTTGTGGTGAATTTGGGCCCAGAGTCATTTTCAGTTGACGACTCGGAAAGCATTCAGCCCACAGACTCAATACTGAGCCTTGTAAAAAAAGTTAAAGCACAATACAAAGCGTTGATACGACCATATTGCAGTTCCGTGGACTCTAGTTTGTTACAATTGTACGTTTTAATTACGGCGGTTAGCACTACTTGGGAACTTCACAAAGCTTGCGATATTTTTGTCTGTCCACTGGCTTGTTTATGCTTATCAAACCTGTTACGTACCAGCTTGGGTCATGGGGTAGTTCATGACCTAATGAGTCAAGTATCGGTAAACTGTCCTGAAGGAACCGGGTTATAAACCAACGTACGGACAAACATGGGTAACTGGCTATGCGATGGTATGTGCCGACCCTCAATGAACTTCTTTGATGATATTCTAGCTCAGTGTGTATGTGCCGCCCATCACTGAACCTCTTTCACACCAACTTACCTAAAATCTTTCTTTATTCTAATTTCACAGGCTGCATCTGATTAAGATGTTATCGTACTTTTTTCAAAGCCCATTTTCTGTACCATACAGACACGCTTCCTAATGATATAATCGTACCATCTGAGGTACCGTCACGATTTATGTTACAAGTGACACTAAAAATAATAATGTAAATAAGTTTAGACGAATAAAGCATTCGCTAAAATTGTATTTTCTTTAATTTCGCCTTGATAGGGTGTTCAATAGAAGAGAAAATGGCGTTGCAAGTTTTTTTTTGCAAATTTCGCGCGTAAATTACAAGGTCGTACGTCAGTGTGACGTCACGGATTTCAAGACAATATTTCGCTATTTCGGTCATTCTGGCCAATTAAGTGGTTTTAAATGTTGCCGAGTTCACTCTTTCGTTCTTTTAGAACGCGAAATAGTCGATAACTATCAGTGAAAAATTAAACAAGCCCGAGCAGATGCTATTAAAAAGTGATGACGTCATGGTGACCTGGCGCGTACATCACACCCCTCTTTCGTCATCGGGTCTTTCATGGTTTAGCAGGATACTTATCAAGAAATTAGCATATTGCTTTTTTTCTACTGTGGAATGGTAATGCTTAGCTCGCACTGCTTGTGCGGGATATATGGCGTTATTAATACGGTCTCGGCGCACGTTTTCTAGTGGTTATGCGTGCTTTCTTTGTTTGTTTTTGCGCCACAATGACAGCAATTGAAACGCTGAAGCTGATAGTTCCAACACAAATATCTTCAGGAATGCCATAAAACGCGAGGTGCATTAGCCGCGGTAGCGCAGTGGTTAAGGCGTTGCACTTCTCTGCACGAGGTCGCAGGTTCGAATGCGGTTCTGGTGCAATGCAGGAACGCTCGCGTACGCTATGGATTGCACGCATGTTCAAGAAACACCAGGGGCAAAACTCATTCTCATGATATCTGCTATGGCGTGGCATCATAATCAGATCATGGTTTGGCGCGTAAAATCCGCGGAATTGATTTTTTTTTCTTTGTAAGCTTGCCGGAAGTTGGCTTTGCTTGAGAACATCCGGCCTCAGTTTGCAAATGGCGCTTGGACAACGGAGGGCGTCGGTCCACTATACTTGACTTCAGGGCTGTAAGCAGGTTTACTTTGTGTTTTAAGGGTATTTTACGAGAAGACAAACTGCCGACACTATAGCGCAAGATGAAACGAGCCTTAGAAAAGCTGCGGATTCCATCCGGTGTTTGTGTAAGGGCTTGAGCATTATGAGCCAAGGGCGGGACCGGACGTCGACGTCGAGTACCATTCCAATCCTTTTTCCACTTATTTTTGTGGTGTCTCACTTTTTGTAATGCAGCTGCTAGGCTTCGCCAGTTGTTAATCTACTCGATGCCGGAATATGAACCCGATGCATTTGGTGCCTCTCAGTTTTGGGGTGTTTTGTGGTCGAAAACATTCGTAAATTTGATCAATATACTGCGTATGAATACTCAGTTAAAGTTTGTGGACTGCTCAAAAGACTGTGAAGTGAAATTATTGCAAGAGTGACAGTACGTTATTTTTAAAAAAGTCGACTGCTTAGTGTATTTGTCGATAAAAAAAATTGTTTACTGCCTTATTTCCGTGTTATTCGGCGACGTCTACCTCAGACTCGTTATAATAATATATAAAAAAAACGGAAAAAAGGGGGTTCTTGACAAAATAATTACTGCTGGCCACACTTCGTACAAGTGGCGGAAATTCTAATCTTAGCAATAGATAAAACTCCATTGCTTTGTGGCACGCGGTCGTGCCACAAAGCAATGGAAGTATATTGCACGTGTAGAATAGCTTTTTTATTTAGCTCAGGAAAGGGAACTAAAGATACTTAATTTCAGTAATTAAGACTTATTTCAAAACGCTTGGCGTAATTGCAGAGCTGATGTCAGCTAGGACTGAAAGCACAATTCTGAAATTTTGTGGCTCGCGCCAACATCGTAAATCGGACTGTGCAGAGAAATGCTTTGCTGTTGCAGTGAATGCGTTCATGCAGCCAGTGCAAATACACACTACGGAAAAGTTGCTGGGGCAGCACTGCATGTAGCCGCATGTATTAAAGTCGGCATTTCGCGAAAGATTGCAAGGCGCAATGATTCTAATGAACTGCTACACTTTAAGCCCTGGCTTACCTTTTTTGTGAAATTGCAACTTCCCCTTACATAAGAAGCCAACAAACAATAACGGCAATGACAACATAGGTTGGAACGTGCTTGTACTTACTCATTGAATTAAAGAAATTTAAACTAATGGAAATGTAAGTGGATGAAAAAACAACTGCCCACTTAGTGTCTTTGTTTTTTGGCTTCTTATGACATAATTAACATCCGGCCCCTCACTTCTCTAACTTTCGTTTACAGTAATTTAAATAGCAATTATATATTTAGTGAATTAATTCTTAAAACTTGATTGTTACTCCATAAAAAATATACGTATTATATACAAGCAATATCTTGCCGCTTAACAATTCCGTGATGCCCAAACACAGTTAAATATTGAAGTCGAGGTTTTGACGGAAGCCCGTCTGGTCGAGAGGCATCATGAAGAGGAGTAAAAAGGACACCGACCACTGAAAGCATACAAGAAAAGACGTTTAGGCTCCCCTGACGGGAGCCTTGTTCATAATTAAATCAACGACGTGTGATACAATCTTTATATGGCTTTAATATATGACGTAAGCTTACGTCATAGTTTAAAGACATATAAACATTGTATCGCGCGTCATTGATTTCATTGTGAACAAGGCTCCCGTCAGGGGAGCCGAAACATCTTATTTTCTTTCAGTGGTCGGTGTCCTTTTTACCCTTCTTCACAGTTAAATAGTAAGCAAAATAAAAGCAACTGGTCATGAAGCTGGCTGAAGCTTTCTGGCCTTCATGAAAAGTACATTTGCATAGAACAAAAAAGGGTCCATTAAAATGTTGTATCAGTAAAAGGTTAATTAGAATAGTAATTAGTTTTCTTATTAACTATTACTTTGCCCTATCCATCACTAAAACATCGCTCCAGCGTATCAAAGACGCAAGTAAAGGCTGCGGGTTAGGTTGATTTGCTTAATTTTTTGAGCTTCGAAACTCGGCGTCTGGTATTATTGATAGGTTGGGCATTACATGGGTAAGGCTCATCTTAACAAGATTATAATTGCAGAGTCGAATATCATGAACTGCGACAGACACGATTGCGCCGCAAGTTTGGCTCGATTGATAAGACTTGAGCGCGCGAATTACGTCAGGCAGATATTGATTTGCTGTTGATATCGATATTGACACGCAAGTGAGGCCCACGATCGTGCATTTCTTTAGAGGCGAAAGCCTAAACTGGCTCACAATTCCACTGCTCTGGAAAACGCGGCCTGCGATAGAAAAAAAGATAATGTGAGCTCGCCTCGCGCGCACATGCGCTCGTGCAGCTGCTGGAGCGTTCGTCGTCGTCTACTTGCACAGCTGGCTCCGATGCCGCTCATTATGCAAAAAAAAAGGAATGTTAATTTGGGTTGAGGTAATTAAGTCACTCAAACCCACGACCGTTGAGGGTAGGTAAGGCGGAGATCATTAAGACACAATTATTTAGGTAGCGTCAATTAAAAAACTCGAACCCCCGACCTTTGTTGGGAGAAAAGAAGTAATAAGAAGTAACAACGCATTCGAATGAGAAAGTCACGTAATTTAATGAATGTCACATGAGCGCGAAGGATTTCGCCTTCTCTCCCTTTGGCGTATGCTAAGGCGCCTCTCAATTAAAAAAAATGGTTTTACCAACTCGAAGCGCGGGAATGCGTATAGTTTCGAGGGCACTCTTCAAATGACGCCGACGGAAAGAATCGCGAGACTAGGCTTGATCTCGTTGTCTTCGAGAAAGTTCGAGAACTGTATAGCGGTCAGTCCCGAAGCACGAGGGGGAAAACGAAAAGGGGTGACACGACGGGACAACCTCGTACAGAACAACACTTCTCATGACCAGCAAGCAAGCAATATCACCCACGGCGAATTCTGTGAAAGCCGAACCTCGGAGGAGGTGAGCCTTTGTTTTCGAGCGTGCCTCTTAACATGCAGAAGAACAATGGCGCTTCGAGAAATTTACTTGAACAGGAGCCTAACTTCACTGCAGGTATCCGCCTAGTAAGGTTGGTGTAATTAGTGGGTGGTCCTAATTATGTATGCAGACTCATCTATTGATGTGTAGAGCGCGCGAGCACATCACTAGGACGAAACATTCTTATCAAGCGTTGCCGCTCGAGAAGAGCAACGTGTGCAGTCTTACTCATGTATGTGGCCGCGCTTGAACCTAGGCGCACAATATCAAAACCGGCAACACAGGTGCCAGCAAGTTGAAGAATACTGAGACCACTGCCAAAGCTTTATTTTACATCCATATAAGAGCGCAAGGCCTTTTTGTTCACGTAATTATGCCGCCAGTCTTTGTAAAGGTGAGCCATCCACTTGTATTACAAGTGCAGTGTCTTACAGAGAACATAGACGGCAGGCAGCGCCGTCCGCGCTTTCTCACTCTCAGCTATTTCCCACTTTTCATGATAAACGAAAGTTCATGACCACCTAAAAGGTGTTAACAAGAGCACATAACTTCGTTCACTCTTGCAGCAAAAGTAGTACATACTATCTGCGACATGAAAAGCTTTCACGTCAGACCTTCAGTCGCCGTCGCTCAACTCGAACGCCTTCGTCGGATTTCCCGTCCTGTAAACCATATTGATTTAATGATGGCACGGCACGTGCAATGTTTTCGTAAGAGGCCATTTCTTGAAATAATTGTGCTTCGGGTGTACTAATTAAGGGTGTTGGTATATATTGAACGAAATGTATACTGCAACTCTGTACGGCAACATACAAACACGGCCAATGAATTTAGTTGTGCTGGTAATCGCAAGGTAACGCGCAGGCTAAGGAATCGCATGTGGCAAAAGACAGTTTCCCTCTCTCCCTGTTATTATATCGCAATTTCTTTCTCAATACGGAAAATCGGGCAACTTGGTAGGCTACCTTCGTCCTAATAAGCGTATTTTTTCTTCATTCCTTTGGTGTTCTTTGATGTCGCCAATTTTTTTGCAATGACACTTCGCTGCAATAGCCGGTGATGTAGTCCTCACTGATATCGCGGCTTGTTTTGACCTTGGCTGCCACTTCGCCCTTTTTCAGTGCATGTGATTGCGTGGAAGAGTGCTCATCTGATAATAATTCGTGAATAGCTTTAGCTTATGACGTCACGCCACAATTCACGCCACTTTTTCGAAGAGACCACAGACTGACCGAAAGAACGCTGGCTGCCCATTTTTGTAGGACATTCCCGTGGGTCGTGGTTCGAACAAGCCTGAGACGGACAGCCGGGTCAAGGTGCGTTTCAATGCAGACGTGGTGAGATCGATGGTTGCAATTGTTTTGATACAATTATGCAGACTCGACATTTCGCGTGGCAGCTGCGCGAAGTGTCTTCCCCACATTTTGCTGTAAAACGCTTTCTTTTTGCTGTTCGAGAAGTAGGCTTATCAACCATTTGACGAAATCCATACAGCTGCCAGTCCAGCGCAGTATTCCATTAAATTTGATGTCGACGTGTCGAAAATATAAATTCGTTCCTGTCGCGTTTTTGGTTGCGGCCACTTCCTCGTACTTCAACGTTGCCTTTGCCACAGTGGCAAGCGATGTAGCCTGCAGTAATATCGCGGCTTGCTTTCGCGTTGGCTGCCATCTCTTCCATTCGTCGGTGGACGTGATTTAGCTCAAGAAGGTTTACTTGTTTTCGTGAATATTAGACTGTGCCGTGAGGCCGCAACTTCTTCTATGGCGCCACAAATTGCCTGAAAGAATGCTACCTGTTCATGCATGTAAGACGACTTCCCTGTGGGTCATGGTTCGAACAGTGGGGCGACGAACAGCCGGGCCAAGTTCCTTTTCCCAGGTGACAAGGTGAGCGCAATTATTTCGATTGCTTTGAAGTGAAGCAATACGCTCAAATAATTTTTTTCTGTAGCAGCTGTGCCTTGTTTACTTTTAGTTGATTTTTGCAGTAAAACGTCTTTTTCCCGCTCGCGAAGTCGGTGTATCAACCGTTAGATAAGTGCACTGGATCTGCCAATTCAATGCAGCACCTCGCCGAATTTGATGTCAGTGCGTTGAAAACGTAAGCTGTTCGCGCCATATTTTGAAACGCGATTGAAACCTTGCCAAAAGCAAATTGAAAGACTATTGCGGGCAGCTTTACGTTTGCCGACATTTCTTCGTGTTTTTGCTGGTTTCTGCCGTGGAACCATCGGCGGAATGCATGCCGAATCTGGTGCATGGCAAGAACGATAAAACTATGCCGAAATAAAAACGTTGTGCTAGTCCAAGGCACATGCTGGAATCTATTTGAAGCGAAGCTTTGTATATAAATACCACACAACTAATGACGATGCGTAAAATTAATATCACTATATGCAAACAGTAAATTTATGCAACGTTTATGCACGACCTTCACTTCGGACAATTTTTACAATTGTGCACTGCACGGTTCGGAAGGTATTCCGAAATATGCAAACACCCAGTCAGGCGCGTGCGCGGTGTGACACGTCTGTGTAACGATGTCACAAGGACGAAGGCGATGTATGACGCTTGTCGAGGGAAGAATGTTGATGAAAGGTGCGCGCGCAGAGAACTAGCACACATCTGTGGTCATGCGTATTCGAGGAGCCTGCAACCTTGAAAGAAATCGCGGAAATAAACGCTCACGGATGGCCACGTAGTACTCTTTGCTGTCGCAGCCCCTTGCTTCTGTCCCTGAGTATCCTTGAAGAGTGATCTCATCATTGTGGGAAAGAGTTTCTTCGGTGTTCGTCGACGCACTAAGTAAAAAAGAAGAGTAATCGAGTTTACGTTGTCCATGTTGCTTCAAGAATGATTCCAGGGTATCGCATACCACAGCGATTTTTGTCCTTGCCTGTTTTCGTTGTGGACGATCCTTGAAACTACGCTTTGTGTGCAGTTTGGGCTTTCTGTTTCGCGAACTTTGTTTTCACTTGTATTGTTACGTACTTGTTCAGGAGTTATTTGTGGATCCCCGGGATTTCTGTTACGTTCTCTTAAGAACCTGTGAGTATATGTCACTTATCAGTCGTATGCTGAGCACAAGGTTACGACGGAATGTGGTTGAGATGACGCGATGATGAGTACGTCGTCGACCGCTCGACTATCTACTGCGGTGGCAGGGAGAAGCCGCAGTGTTGTGTGTACAATGTTTAAGGTTGCAATATTAAAGCGGCTAGCTTTTTCTGCCTTTTACGCCCGTTTTGATGGATGGCCAGTGGTCACTGGTGGGACGAAAACAGCTCGTTGGTTCATCCATTTGTTCATTACTTCCCTCGTCCAGTCGTTCTTTCGTTGGTTCGTTCAGGGTGTTCGCTTACACTGGCGGTCATCGCCGATGGTTTCCGACCAATATGTTCCTGCCACAGCACTTTAGTTATGCCATCGGCGTCATATTCACCATCATTTAGTCATCATACCACTGTCCTTTTTTAATCACATGGTTGTCAGGCTCAGAATGTTGGTGCCGTCAGCTACGCGTCATTGTCGCTATGCAGTCACCGTTTCCGTATCTTGCAGTCCGAGTTATTGTGCTATCTCTGTCTCACTTCTGTAAAGATGATTTCATCATCAAATGGGCGTCACAGTCAAGCTTCGTCGCAGTCGTCACCGTCTTTACTGCCGCATCTTCGTTTCGCCGCAGTTAATTCGAGACATCATCGCAGTGTTCATGCTGTCGCTGTCACCACGACGTCCCTAACTTTTTTTTTGTGCTTCAATGTCGTTTTCATCATTGACGTTGTGTGGTGGTCGTCCTACCACTGCCTTCTCATTTTCTCTATCTGTCACGAACTTACACCCACTCAAACAATTTGTTCTCCTTAAAATACAATTTTGACCTCTGAAACTTGGCGTGGTATAATATATGCGTTGGGCATTACAGCATTCAGGGTAATCTTCTCTGGATAACAAATACAGGGGAGTATCACGAGCTCCGACGCGCACGAGCATACACTCTTGTGGCCACGTTGGAGCGATTGATAAGACGGGCTTATCGGTGCTAATCACGTCAGGCAGATATGAAATTGACGGCGGCCCACGGACGGGGAAGCGACTCCCGATAGGGTGTTTTTTGTTGGCTCCTTTTGTATTATATATGTATTTTGCACTCCCACCTCGGGAGCGCAATAGGTTCAAGTACACTCGTCAGAAGGCGCTGATGGAAATTGTCGTATAGCCTCGCGCCCTAAAGATGATGGGGGTGGCGAAAATCGTGAGCGAGTGGGTATTGCAGCGGCAGGAAAATTTGCTCTTTGTGGACGCCTAGCGTCCTACTGTGAACTGTAGGACAGAAAAAAATTGCACTGTTGGAACATCGCAGACAACAACTTCTAACCTGAACAACCAGATGGCAAATGCATACGCGGCGACGACGTCAAATACATCAAGTCTGCGATGTGCGATAAGCAGCAGCCCATCGTTATCGATTGTAGTACGGTCCGTTTATAGGTTCAAATTTTACGGCGGTAATGTTGGCGAACAGAGTGGTCGTTTTCTTATAGAGCAGCATCACGCAGGTTAATTTTAAATCAGTTTTATTTTAATATGAACTATATCTGCCAGTTTATGCGTCCAACATTCGATAGCCACCACCAAGAAAAAGTGTTTAAAGGCGGTGAATTTTATCAACTGCGGTGCTTCACTGGTATAACGGCTGCACTAATTTCATCGTAATTGATCTGCAGCGTCTCGATGCATAATGACATGTTGCTAGAAAAATTGAATGCGCTAGCTAGAGCGAAAATTCATTGCTGGAACCGAGGACAGTCTGCTTGGAGGCTACCAGCGACAGCGGATTAACCTTGCAGCATTTGGCCGTGTGCAGCGGTGAGTAAAAAAAACAGTGCTACGTTTTCGACTTTGAATTCCTTTGCGTGCGAGGCGCATAAAACAGATTCCTGTAGTAATTTTTTCAAAGCTGACAATAATACAGAATTATTGCCATTCAAAGACAATTCAAGGGAGGCTTTTGTTATTTTGCCACATTGCTAGAATCCCTAACGTGGAGTACAGCATGAATAATTTGGTGGTTTCTGCGTAAATGTTACACCGCGACAAATTCGCAGCACATTAGAGGCAAATATACTTCCCGTGGTAGAGTTAATCATTGCATTTGAGACATAATAAGATATTACTAGCATCTGGCAGAAAGATGTCATATGATCGAGGCTTGGCTAAGCACAGCCGACATAATGACACCGCTAAAAGGAAGGCATACGCAAAACAGTCTTCTGTGTATGTTCTCTTCTGTCATGGAGCGTTTCTTGCACTGCTCTTAGTCAGACATAAATCACAAATGCACCCATACTTCCACCATAGTAATTGAAGGGTTTTCATCCGACTCCAGCCTTGAAGACGCTGATCATACTTGTTCACCCCTTTGGACTTCATTGTCTCCGGACGTACAAGTTAACAGTGAATGTGCTACCACTGGAAGTAACAAGGGCCATAATCCTCACAAGGTATGTTTGTGAACACCTAGAACCACGATTTGTTCATTCACTGGACAAACATTTGTTGCATCATTCTTCGCTTGCATGTTAGTCATGGCTTCATCATTTCTATTTTCAGGAAGACTGACAAAAGGGAGATGATTGGTGCGCAACCTGCCCACGTCAAACCAGGAGGATAAACGGCGATCATCACAATGACAACAGGTCTTCTTGAACTACGTGCCTCACCACGAAACGTTTGCAAGCTTACGGGATAGAGGGGTGGGAGCCCTATGAGGAAAGCAGCAGTCTACAGTTTTGTATAGTACTGAGCGGGAATGCTAAAATTCAACATACAAGCTTACTTGATTTAAGACCGTTTTACGACAAACGAAGAAGTAACACGTTGAATCCCAGCTTGTTTCCTTTCTGACAATCAGAACAATGTCAAGCAGAACAGAACAAGATAGCAAGTGAGTACTTACTAAAGCAGAAACTCTGTCATCTGCTCTTTGCAAACCAGCTTGGCGGGCAATACCACCAACAATCACATTCTTCAGCGACATTTAAGCAGTGTGAGGAAGGCAGGACGTGAACAGAAACAGAGGCGCACGCAGTTTGGAATCCACGAAGTTTAAAATTTTGTGGAATATATGAACCGACTTGCCCAACATGCCTTATTGCAGTATCCTATGCTCCCTTACATGAAAATGCAAAGAAATTCAAAGCGATCGAAAGCGCTCAATGCAATTTTGACGAAATTTATAGTTCATGGTCACTGAATCTCTGGCAGACACTCTTACATGGTTCATAAGTAGTTAGCATGAAATAAATAACTAGGCTAGCCTTGCACACTAAGGTAAGAGATGCAAAAAAAGGCAAGCCCACACAACTGGCCTACTCTACAGTTTACAAACATGACAAATCTCTATACGCAATGTATCTTGCTCTTGAAACAGATGATAAACCTGAGCGTAGTGTGTTCCCAAAACATTTCTGAAAGATACTCGGACAGCAGTAAGTTTGGCTTAACATTTAACCAATCAACAGTGTACGAGCAAGGGAAGGCCCAGCGTGGGAACTTGTCTTGGTCATGGCCATCACAAATATGTCTGGTTGTTGACACGTTTGCTCCCGGCTGAGGCTTCCTATGCTCACCGCTGTTACTCAACTGAAGTTTTCATCTCCTTGCAACATCTTTGATATGTTTGAATACATAAACCGAGATTTTTTGTTTTAATATATGGAACCATGACTTAAATTTTAAGGATATGTGAGCATTAATTAGGCTTGTTGATCTGTTTATGTAGTCTCCTTGTTTATTCACACAACCTTTGCAGGAATCCTTGTAAGCACTGATGTCTCCATAACGTTCCTTGCGAGTACTTCATTTGTGTCAAAGCCATTACTGCCTGCACCTGAACACTAAATACGCTGCTGAAATATAGAGATCAGATTATATGTGCTGAAGAATTCAGCATAACTTTTTGTTATTTTGCTTCCCTGTGTGCCTCTCGCCAATGTACAATAAAAAAAATAGCACATTGCAGCGTGAGCTTGTTGACACTTCCTTTGCCGACCACTTTATACGTATCTTTTTTTTAATCTAGCTTAAATCATAGAACGCAGACTATACACGCCTAGTGTGAAATACGCCAAGCAGCACTGTACGCACCCAAAGTGTTAGGATAGCCCAGCATACATATTATCTGAAGCTTCGTTCTACCTGCTTTAAGCGGCGCGCTGAACACTATGGGAATGATTCGCTTGATTTCAGCTTTCAATTCGAATAAATAAATGGCTATGTGTGTTTCTATATGTTGCAAACAGCGGCGGACAACATGAGGTCCACCTAACCTGCGCGAAAATTATGATCTTGTACTGTTCCATTCACCATGGACAATAAACAATGTAAGCTTACTTGTTTCAAGTCTTTTTTGCAAGTTGAGGCGTCTTTGTCACTTGGCGATATATTAAAGCCATGTTGGAGTACCATGCACGTGAATATCGACCCGACAGCGGTAATGAAACTTCCAAAATCAGGGAGTGGGCAGTGCCACTAGCCCCACAAGCTGCTAGAGCAGCGCTCACATTATTCACTGTCCAATGAAAATGATATTGGTTTTCATTTTGCCTGCACCATCTGTCGGTCGTATACTTAAGCTTACGACGCCATCGCTGCTCTTCCTTCTGTTGCAATGTGGAAGGTACTGTTTCCCTTCTCTGAGTGTTATAGGTGCTCTGTTGTCATATAGCCGTCGTTTTGTAATTTTGTGGTTGCACTGCTCACCATGCCGGCGTCTTTATCTACTTGTCGATGCCGCCATGCCATCGTCGTCATTTCCGTAGCTTTTTCGTTTTGTGCTGTCTTCATCACACCACTGAAGCGGTTATGTCATCGGCGTCATGTTGACGTCACAGTAAAACGTCACCACCGTGTTGGGCGTATCGTCATCTTGCCGCGGTCGCCTTCGTGACATTGCAGTGTTCATAAACTCATTCTTCAGTGCACTTGATTTTACTTGAATTAGCCATTCGGTGTGTCCCACTGGCTGTGTTCCGATTCTCCGCCAATCCTGTAGAACGGTCATGTGTCACTGCGATACAACAGGTACAGAATCCTAAACGTATATAAACATGTGTCGTACTTTTCTTTGCATACACCTGTAATCGCCATTCTTTCATCGGAAGCATAAGACGCATGACATCGCAACCTAGATTTCTAAACTGGGTAGCCGCCGGATTTGATGTTTGAATGGGGGCATAGCTTGTGAACGGTGTAGTGTATGGACATGAAATATTGCACGAGATTGAAACTGCGACCATTGTGTTGGATAAAAATATACAGTGTAAAAGGTTAAACGCGGCAAAGGATGAAACTAAGCACAATTTTATGCATCGCCGTTTGATGCATAGCATTTATTTACACGCTTCACATCAGCTTCGTTTAACATAGATTGGAAAAAGTTGTCGGATCTGCATATTTTCTTCGTCTGTCATGCATCAGACATTTAGGCGTGTGAATATGGGCCGCATGGTTCATTGCAGATTGTACAACAGCGTGACAATGCAGGAAAAAAATTCGACACCAAACCATGGATTGACTTTCGGTACTTTCGTACACCTTTTCTGCAGTATTTTTTTCATATAAGCCACTGATATTTATTCTGCACTGTTCTGAGAAAACTCATCAATTGCTAGTCAAAACATATTTAATTTCTGCTGTTCATCTTGCTGTCAATCGAACATGTTATCCTACTTAATTCACGACTCATTGTTCTTACGATGAGCCTAGCCAAGCAATTGCAGTTGCAAAAATAAGACAGCGTAACGCGTAGAAAAGTTGCAGAAATGGAACATGACTCTAGTTTTGATTTTAACCTCTTGGAATATTTCAAAGAGGAGATTTTGTTTGATAGAATTGAGTGATTTGGAGCATGCGTTGCAGCTATCCAGATGGCCATGTAACACTGGGTTTATTGGTCGAAATGTTATCAGTAGGTCAATATTCTAAATTTGAGAAATAACAACGTTAGGACTTTGCTAGTTTGCAATATAATACAAATAATGTGACAGTGCAAGAAATAGGCAAATATGTACAAGCGATGCGAGAAAACGTAGCGTAATTTTCAGACAAATAATTAAAGATGTATGCATAAGCCCTTATTATTCTGGGTAACCTTAATTTCGCTAGAGCAACTTCCCCCGCGCTCACGCAGAACAAAACCAACGGACATCTCCAGTTTCTTCACAAGTATTTGTCGCTTTTTTTAGTTCTTGCGCAGACTCACCCCGTCGTTTCGTCTGGTTACCAATTGCACCTCGTAGTATTAGACGCCGAAGGTGACTAAGAAAGGGCAGCAATAGATATAGGAAGCCATCCCGCAGGAAAAAAAGTTGTAGCAGTCATCATCATCACCATCAGCCTATTTATGTTCTACCAGCGATTTCATATAACACTTCACTTGCGACAGCTGATTCCATCATAAGTTTTCAAACTTCCTTACACCACTATTTCTCCACCCTAAAATACATATGGCGGTCGGGTTTGTAATATTTTAGATCGCATGGGTTCGTTCATGCTGTCACGTCAGGAACTGCGGTACCGTGGATTGTCACCTAGGCCCTTCTGTAGAACCTGTAATTTCGCTCCTTGTTCCTTCGCTTTGATTTTTACCTCTGATGACACATAGCAGTTATCCTTTTCCTTTTTTAGAATGATTCATTTCTACGGGGTTAGTGCTATGTTCGTATGCTTCACTCGCGTTTGCCTGTTTTTTTTTACTGCCCATCAGCATATATATCTTTTCCCAGAAAGCATAACGGCCCGTACTTTTGCAATTAAGTTGGCGTTGCTGTATACGGGACTACGGAGGTGAAGAAGTATCATCGAGGCACGGACAGCCAGAGTCTTAGGGCCAACACCTTGGATTATCACTCTTCGGGCGATCATTTTCAGAGGCGATCACACGGGATCAGTGCGAGTGTAGGACCGAAAACGTTTCTGGATCTGTTTCTAGCTCGATATGTGATGAATAATAGAAAGTTAAGGTACCATGGCCTTCTCACTTTCACTGTGCGTCTCACAGAGGCATATGTTCTTTGTTTTCCTTCTTTTTCTCATGGGTGCCGAAAACGAACCGCATGAGATCAACATGGTGATCAGGCCTTCTAGCACGATGGTGTCTGACAGCCCGCCTTCCGAACCTGGTGGCCAACTGTTCTAGAAGCCTGGTGTCTTGATCCCTGCCCTGCCGAACTGGGGGACAGCTGACATAGCGAAGTGGTAACTCTATACCCGCCCGGTTGGCCTAGTGTCCAGCTGTTCTAGTAGCCTTGCGCCTTTGATGTCCTTCCTGCGGAGCCATGGTGGCCGACTGATCTACAGACGTGGTATTTATTTATTTATTTATTTAACTTGTTGATCAACTGATGTAGCAGCCTGGTGTTTTGATTCCAGCCCTGTGGATATGGTGGCCGTCTGATCTAGCGACCCACCCTTCGGACCTGGTGGTCAACCATTCTGGGAGCCTGGTGTCTTGATGTGTGCCCCTCGGATCAGGTGCCCAGCTGATCTACCTACGTGGTCTCTATGCTCACCCTGTTGACATTGTGGTCAGCTGTTCTAGCTGTTCTAGCAGCCTGGTGTACTGATGCCTACCCTGTGGATCTCGTGCCCAGCTGACTTACGGACGTGATATCTCCATGCCCACCCTACTGGCCTGGTGGCCAGCTGTTCTAGAGGTCTGGTGTCTTGAAACCCACCCTGTGGATCTGGTCGCCAGCTGACCTAGCGACTTAGTACCTGGCTGGCCACCCTTCTTACCTGGTGGCCAGGTGTTCTTGTCGTCTCCTAGTCTGTTGATCAGAAGACCACGCATGCATTAAGCAACCACAGGTGCGAAAGGATTTTTTCTGTCTCAATTTCTTTATCATTAAGACTAATACAAGTTCGGCGAGTTGTTGTTTAACATGCGCAACTCCAGCGTCTGTTTTCATTCATTTCGCAACGTTTGATTTCTGCCATTACTTTGTATTTAAGGAATAACCCCGCTGCAAAAAGGGGCAATGTAGCCTGAATCGATACCGCGGGTTCCTTGCGGATGTTTTGAATTAATTATGCTGAATTAACTTTCGGTGTAGCAGCCACGCGAAGTGCCACCCACCGCTTTTTCTTTTAGGCGCTTCCTCTTTCGTGCTCATGAAGTCGGCGTATCTGTGATTAAACAAATGTATTACACCTCTCCGTTCAATGCAGCACATAGGTGAATTTAATATCGTGTAATTGAAAGAAAAACCTGTACTTATTTCCAAACGCAATTCAAAACTTGCTCAAGGAATACTGCAAGCAGGCTTACATCTGCTGACCTTTCACCTCGTTTTTGTTCGTTTCTGTAGTGGCAGCATCAGTGGAGAATAAGGTTCGTGTTACGGACATGTTATAAAATATTCTTTCTCTTTTTATCCCACTTCACTCTTGCCCCGTGCAGGGTAGCCAGCCGGAACTACCTCTGGTTAACCTCCCTGGCTTCCTCTGTATTCTCTCTCTCTGGAAAAGAGGTTATGTCAGTTATTAAAAAATGCTGTACAGGTAATGGCGGTGCGCAAAGTTCGATTTCATCCTATGCAATGATAAATTCATGCAATGCCTATGTGCAACCTTCTTGTGCAATTTCCTTTTTCTAGATTTTTGAATTAGACCATTTAAAATCATTCCGATATGCAAGCACCAATTCAGACGGATGCCCAATCTGAGACGTCTGTGTAGCGATGTGGCGAGGACGAAGGCGATGTGTGGTGCCTCTCTAGGGAAGAATGCTGACGATGATATTCGGTGCATATCTGGGGAATTTGTAATCTTGAGAAAGCGTGGTTCAGCAGTTATGCGTAGGCGGTCATCGAGGGCCATGTGCCCTCTATTGTGACTGATACGTACTCAAGTCCGTTAGTGTCTTAAAAGAGCAATGCTATCATTATATGAAATAACTTTTTCAGAGTTGGTCAACGCAGCTTATTAAAATGAGAACAAATCGCGTTACGCTTGCCCATGCTACATTATTAGTAAGACCAATGTGTTGTATAACGTTCTTTTTACCGGTGCGTGCATATTTGTGTGTATGTGTGCGTGTGTGTTTGTGTGTGTGTTTATGTTTGTGTTGTTCGTCCGCAACATGCACTATCAATTATGTGTTCACTTCTGCTTGCAGCTTTCGGGAACTGCGTTTTCACTTCTATTGTCCCGTCAATGTTTAGGAGTGCATCGTGGACTCCAGTCATTTTGTTACTTGTTAACCTATAACTATGCTAACAGCATTAAGTGACAGCGACATTCTAAGGACAACAGGATTACGAGAGAATGACGTTGAAGTGACGGCATTATGATGAACGTATGATCGCTGGCGTGACTGCTTACGTGCTGTGGCAGGAAAAGCTTACATCTCTAAACATGCATGGCACCTATGTCGCCATTGACGGTCATTCTTAAGCAGCGGCGGCGGCGGCGAAAGCAATGGCGGACGCTGTAGGATGTTTACGCTTGCAAAGTTCTAAACGAATAGTTTGTTTTTGCATAGTTCGCCCATTTTTGTGGTTAGTCGGTTGGCAACGGTCGTTGATCGGACTCGGAAAGGCAACCGTCCTTCGTTTTTGTTCGTTCGTTCGTTGGATAGTTAGTTCTTGGCTAAGTCGTTCCTTGGTTGGTTGGTTGGTTTGTTCGCTCATTCAGTCGTTCTTTAGTCGGCTCGTTCAGTCGCTCGTTCAGTCAATAGTTGGTGCGTTCCTCCATTCGTAATTTAGTTTGCTCTTTCGTTCGTATGGAAATCATCGTCGGTTGTAACTGCAAAATTTTTCCTTACGACAGCACTTAAGTAATCATGCCCCCCACGTAATAACATAGTCGTCATATTAATCTCGTTTTGTAATCTTGTGGTTGTCGCTCTCATCATGTCGGTGTCATCTTCTACTTGTCACTGTATCCATAACGTCAATGTTGTCTTTTCCCTATCTCGCTGTCCTCGTTATTGTACTGTCTTCATTACACCCCTGTAATTATGTCATCGCCGTCTTGTTGGTGCCGGAGTCAAGCTTGGTCGTATTCATCACTGTTGCTGCCATGTCGTCGTTTTCGCGCGGTCGTCTTTGCGACATCGTCGTAGTGTTCATGTTATATCTGGCACCATGACGCGCTCGTCATTTTTGTTGTGAATCAACCTTGAGTAGTTGTCATCGTACCATTGTCTATCTTGCAAGCACTTACACATGCCCACGAATGGACACGCGCACATATTTTTTTTGCCCGACTATGGCGATAAAACATCCGATAACACCCTGCGGAGCTATTATTTGTGTGCGATATAATTAGGCAAGCAGATATCTACACAGGCAGTGGCAACTAGCGTAACCAAAATGTAAACTGTGTATGCCGTGTAAAAGGAGCAGATTTAAGAGTACGCACCACTGCTAGCTCTAATGTTAAGATACGTGTACATTTTAATGCGAATATGCATATAATGTGCCTGTGCGTGTTACACATGCTCCTAGTGAAAGTATGAGTTGACAGGACCCCTGTATGCATACCGGCAAACTAGTGCTAGCGCGCACCTAGGTTCGGCGTAATAAAGGTTGCGTACACTCCTGCATCTGCACATTAGCATCTCTGAAGCACACATACATCCTAAAGAATTAACACTTTATAATAAATTGATTCATTATTACATCTGGTCTTATTTTATTAATCCCTGTTGGTGTGTTCCACTCCGTGTGCATCACGGTGACACCAAGGGCACATGACTCCTTAATCTATATAAACATGTCACGCTTCTTTGTGCGTACATGTATCATCGCCATTCTTGCGTCGACATGCATAACTTGCCTTTGTCCACGTGAAATCGCTGCGTAGAAGTGTGACACTCTGTATGCGTTTTATTTAGTGCTTGAATTTCCGCATGTATTCTGAATCGTGTAGTCTACAAATATATAAAAAATATTCTATGAGATATAAAGTTCTGACCTATGTAATGAATAAACGTAAGTATTATATGGAGTTACGCACTCAACAGGATGAAGGTAAACATATTTGTGCGCATTGTAGTCAGTTGTACATCCTCTGATTGCACTTTTCACTTAAGCTTCACTTCGAATAGTTTGCTACATATGCCGAGGAGATGTATATTGTTTTCGTGTGACATGCATCAGACATTTCCAAGGAATAATTTAGGGCAAGCGAAAATTTCAGGATCCACATATGAAAGTGGGACGATATATATATGCTTTACCATTTCGAAGAAAATCATCAGCTGATAGGCAGCGCAAGCACTTACTCAGCTCTTCGCCTTGCTAGTCAAGAAACCACATCATCCTACTCAGTTATTCACTCCATGTACTTAAAATGTGGCTGTACTTGCTTTCTCGCAAATGTAAAGCTCCTGATGAAAACCTTTACGACTTGGGTTCGTTGGTAACATAGCACCGATATACTCCGAGTGCACAAATGGATTAAGTGAAGCGACGCCCGCAAGCTTAGCGCGTTCTAACAAAATCAATCAAAAATAGGAGAAATATAATGCCCTACGTCATCCATTCCGGGGTACCACCGCTTCTTGCGACAGGGCAACGAATGTCTTGCACACACATAACAAAAATTAATCGACAGACCTGTGATGTAATGCCCCCATTGCGGTCCTTGAGGGAAAATATCTCCTTTCTTCTCGAGTATTTGACGCTTAATTTTCTTGGTTATTGCCCAAAGTGACCGCGTTTGTTCGTCTTGCTAAGCGTTGCACTTCATTGCATCTAGCAGCGAAAGCGACCGTAAAGGAGTTAGGCATGAAAATGAAGCAAACCATAATGGAAAACATAAAGCAGTCATCACAATCACTATCAGCCTATTAATGGCATCTTCCAAAAATTTACAATAGCTAGTTCTTGTCTTGGGCCGGCTGATTCTATCTTTTGCTTGTCAATTCACTAATATCACAACACCTAATTTCCTGCCATCCTCCACTGCACTTCATTTCCCTTGGCATTCATTGCGTAACTCTTTTAAAGTATCGGTTATCTGTCCTGCACATTGCATGGCCCACCCTGCTCTATATTTTCCTCTTAATATGAACTATATTATCGGCTACCTCTGAATTCTCTACAATCCAAATCGCTGTTTCCTTTCTCTGAACGTGGTATCTAAGATTTGTCTTCTAAGATTTCTTTATTATTCTCTAAGACTCTGGTCCTTACGTTAACTACGCATAGAAAGCAGTGACTGTACCCATTTGAAGGATAGCAGTAAACTGTCCATGATTTCGTAATGAAGGCCGTTTGCGATCCAAACAATCTAGTTTTCCTTTAAATGTCCTTTTCTTGATCATGATTGCTTTTGATTAGTTTGCCTTGATAAGTGTTATTCTAGAGGGTTACTACCGATCGCGGATTCTATTCTCTGGCTAAGCAATTTAACATTACCTTAGTCTTCTGTATGTTGCTTTTCAAGCTTACTCTTTCGTTCCGTTGGCACAGTCATACCATAGCAGTCACAGCTGTCATAGTTCTACTATTCTCATAAAAGAAACTAAAAGATTATATACACGTGAGGATGTCGCTATCAAGAAGCTGAGAGGTTGTAACCGAGAAGTGATCCATGCAGTAAGACTCTTCACATGCACCGCAGTCCTTACGTGGCATGGGATGAAAATGAAATCTATGGTATTCGGCAATTAGCCGGCAGACCTTAAGTAGGGTAATCTGCATGCTGTGTTAAGCAGAGGTCGAATGAGCATAAGCCAATTGTCAGGAGAATATGTTGGTTACGTCCAACTTCCAGGCACAAGGTTATCACCGAAAATTCAAGGTAACTCGAATCTTGCATATTCTTAAAGATGAACTATGGCAAAAGATATACTCTAGGTACATGAAAATATATGGTGGCTGGGTTTGTTATACATTATCGTTGCATGAACACGGTTCTTGTCTCATGCCAGGAATTGTGGTATTATGGAGTGGATGGCCTAGGCCATTCGGCACAGCCTATAATTTTGCGCTTCATTGCTTCTCTTTGATTTGCAGCTGTGATGAGACATTACAGAATGATTCATTGCATAGGAGTTGGCGCGATGTTCGGTTGCTCCGTTTGGGTTCGCGTGTTTCCGTTTTACTGTACCTGATTTACTGTCCGTCAGCCTATTATTGTTTGTTAGAAAACTGCCCGTGCCTTTGCGTTTCAGCTGTAATTGCCGTATATGAAACTACATATACCTAGGTGTATAAAGATCATGGAGGCGCCGACAGCCTGCAGTTCGGGATCGACATCTGGGATGGTGACTTCTCGGGCGATCGCTCCGTATCTTTGCGGGTACACGGCCGAAAGCGTTTCTGGTTCTGTGTTAAGCTCGCTGTCTGATGGTGTACAGAATAGAAGGTCAAGGCAGTAGGTGGACATTGGGGCTAGTTTCGGTATTGGCAAAAGCGTCGTCATGACACTGGTAGCCAAAGGAAAATTCAATGTTTGCGTTATTGGCTCTATCTTTTCAACCTACATAGGAATAAAGTGATTCAATTACCTTCGGCTTCGGCTGCCACTCTGTTCGTCTGCTGCTGCCCCTTTCTATGCACATGCACGTATTTTCGTATGCTCTGCAGTTAATTTTATTTCTGTACCCTCGAACATTACGACAAATTGCGAAAACCGAGGATAGGGCACAAGGCGCGCTGCGCGACTGTGTGGTGTGGCAACTCGTGGAGGAACAGCTGGGCGAAAATTTTTCCTTTCCTTGCGGATGAGAGGTAAGCGCACTTTTTCTGCAGTAATGAAGAAATAAGCGCTATCCTTTTCAAAACAGCTATAGGACGAAACGAAAAATCTGCCGTGGTTGTTTTCAGGTGAAGGTTCTTAAAGTTTGGCGTGGGGCATTTTTCTGCGGTGTTGTAAGAAAGTGAAGCTACTTGTTGACAGTTGCACATAGGAGGATTGACCTTACGTGACACGCAGACGGAAATTTTACTTCGGTATGTGTTAGCGGTGACTTAATTTTTGCCACGAGTAGAAAATGTGCGATTTATATTTGCCTGAACTATTTAAATGCTTGTTGCACAAATTGGTTATGCTGAAGAGCATTCCGGTGACCAGTTTTTTTGTAGTGAGCATACTACTTTTAAATGTTCATGAACACGACAGAAGAAAAAACAATTACGTAGCTGTCACTGTTTGAGTTTTGAATTAAAATAAGTTCGAGTTAACTCCGCGACGACCGAGTTGCCCTTCTGTTTTGAAACTGCGCCTCGAAGTACAGAATTTTTTCGTCGTTTCTTTGTGCTCTCAACTTTTATTTCATATTTAGGTCTTCTTTGATCATGACCATGCGGTATTCTGCTCATTTTTCAGATATAAAATTTGGCGAAATTATGCTATGTAGGCTGTCCTATCGGGGTTGACATGCATGCACATGTACAACGGCTACTGCCTATGCCCGGAACACATCACAGAAAGAGACTACACCGAGCCGGCGAATACAGGACTTGTGGTCGGCTCTGCCGACTGTTGGAGTGGAAGTTCGGTCCTTGATTGATGAAGGTAAGGAAAACAAGTTATGAGTGTTTGCGAATCAGTGTTTCTGTCATTCCTTATTTTCCTACAGAAACCACTTCACAGGGCACGGCGCAGGTGTCATTAGCATGGCGAGCGCTGTCTTGTGCACGTAATTTGCTACGGCGTCTGGGGCCATGTGACGTTGCGCAGGAAAATTTGCTCCGCCTGCGCGAAAAACCCCATGCTTGTGAGTTCATGTTGCTCGTCTGCGGTGCACGATGTTCTCGATTATAGGCTAAACTAAAAAGCCGAACAGCTTTAACAGACAATGAGCGAATTCCCGTTCGTAAAAAGTCGCGCCGTGTTTGGTGCTGCAGCCGAGGATTCAGCAGTTCGGGCCCGCGAGGCAAAGCAGCGACAACGTCGACGTCAACATTAACACTTGGGCTGGACATCTCAGCTTCGCTAGTTGATCATTTGTACGGGGTGCATGGCGGTGTTTTTTTATCTTCTGAATATTTTGCGGGAAAATGAAGGCGTAGTAAATAAAACGCCCAATTCCCTAATCCTTAATAAGATGAATTGAAAGCTTTAATCAATCAAGAAAACTAACTCTAAATAAACAAAACTGCTGCCTTTAGCATTTCCAGACACCTCTTAAAAACTAGCAATGCTTAATGTGTTACAAGACTACATAGCAGCACTGAAACTTAGAACTTTGCTCATTAAATTTTTGAGGCACATTCCTACTTGAATTCCTTTAGCGAAACACAATCAGAAGTAAAAAGCATTGATTGAAGGTATTATTTTACGGAAACAGGTCTGTGTTTTGTCACGTGCACTAGCAATTTTTAATGAACGTGCTTTTCATTTCGTGTTTCAATAAATGCAAAGTCATATCTTGTGGTACGCATTTGTCTCCAGAGGTATTTGCTTCCCAATGCACGATGACACTCAAGAATGCACTGGATGCTGCGCTTGTTCTGTGTGCCTGTTGTGTGCAATGTTCCTTTACAAAGCGTGCGATTTTGGCGAAAATTTGCCAACTGGTCCAACGAGATGTTCTAACGAGGTGTGTCTTTACAGGTTCTGCATCGCCGCAGCAAGGCAAAAAGTGGAAAATATATTCACCAGAGATTACAGGTGTCATCAATTGACTGAAAAATTATAGACAAAGATATCCAAATGTACTAAGTTAAAGAGCTGCCGAAAGATTACCACGGGGGAAGCAGTAGAGAAATCGATGCATCATGTGAGCAGAGTTCTACCAACGCTTCCGGAGCCAAATGGCTCTCCATTATCGCAAGAGGAAGAGAAGGACATGAAGAAATGCTTTCTGGAGTAATTTGGCGTGGTCGTGCAGTTGTGCGGTGTGACCACTGTACTGAAAATAAGCTAGAAAGCAATCTACTATATCAAATCTTTTGCTCTGATAAGGGTCACGCAGACTGCTGCAGCAGTTCTGCTATGCCTGGCGTTTGCTGCACATAAATGACATTAATCTGGATCTCAAAAAACCTTGAGAGAAAGTCCACGGCAAAAAAAGCTCCACAAGCTTGAAAATTAGGAAACGTTTTCTGATATCTTATTTTTGTAATTACGATATGTCATAGTGTGGTCTCCTGACCATTCTATCTTTACAAAATATTTCGGCATATTTACATATTTCCATAAACATTTTGCAGCGTATTCTTTGAGAAGTGAACCATTGTTCCCACACTTGAACCTTCCTCTTTAATGCATATTAGATAGCTACCATACACGCATCTTTGGATACTAGAATCTTCCTGATCTTACCTAAATAAAGATGTGCAGGTATTAATGTTGCTAATTAATGTTAATGAACATTTCGGCAAAGCCACGAGTAATCGTACTAAGCAAAGAAAGCATGCTGTGCCATAAATGGGTGTTGAGCCAAGTTGAAATGCTCTCACCTCTTTATTGTATGGACATCGAAATTGTCATGACGGATGACCTCCAGCCAATAATTAAACTCGTAACTTAGCTGTGAAACCTTTGTCATGCTTCAAACAGGTCGCACGAAACTGAGCTTATGGGCTCTGGGAAAGAAAGTGCACAATGTACATTCAGCGTTCAGCCAGGTCATAGAAGGCATAAGAAGGAAAGTTGTTCTGAGCAGGCTGCCTTGATGCATTTAATGCAGCCGATTTGAGTTACCTTTAAGGACATTTCTCCATGTCCCGAAGCTACGCGTTCAATAATACCTTTGTGCATCACGCTGTCCTGGCGCAGCCTCCTCTGACGATCAACCGCCGATTGACACATGCTTCTCCTGCATTTACTGTTTCTCGACAAGAAAGCTCAGTGCTATTTGTTGTTACTGTTCTCGAAATGTACCATTTATACCTAGATGATGATAGAATAGACGAAGTGCATTAAACATTTTAAGAAACGTCTGCAATATGCTAGTGAAGAATTTCTTAATGACACGTTGTTCGCAATGTTCGATAAGAATGAAACTTTGGTGGTATTAAATTTTGTACCGTGAAACAAATCCAAACATGAAAAAATAGCTATAAACGTTTTCGATATAGTTTGCTTAATATTTATCGGCACATTAGCGCAATGACAGCTGTAGAATATTTACTAGGTATGGAATGTTTTTTGGACTAGAATGTACACTCGCTCTATGGAATAGAAAAGGAAGTCTATACTGGTACGCGAAAAATTTGGACCTGCAGCTCTTGATAATCTTGTCATTATTCACAAATAACTGTATCGACAAAAATTATTCAGTAGAGTTGTGTTGTGCACAGCAAACTAACATGGCATCTGTAGTAATTTACTCTCTGAGATATTGTAGGAAGCTCCCTTATGCAAGTGTGATCGTAGTACAGAATGCGCCCGTTTGCAGTGAATAATGCGATACTCAACTGTATATTATTGTGTGGTGTATAGAGTACCTTGCTGTGCGATAGGTTGCTAATAAAAACAGTGAATAAATCATTTTTCAGCGTACTTATGTTTTACCTAAACTAAATAGCCAGGCGTCATGGCGTGCTGGCTCGCGAATCTCGAACAGAGAAAGATACATTTTTACACAGATGCGCTGCACACATGTTGTGATTACAAGAAAATTAGAAGCCGAGGGGTGCTGAAAACAAGGTCTGAAAGAGGAAAGCAATCTGAAAAAATAAATGCAAGTGGTGTTGGTTTCCGTTGACGCCTGCAGACGGCAAGCGGGATGGCGTTTCTCCCTCGCGCATAAACAAAACCGTTGCCATCACCGCATGCTTCAATTTTTCTTTTCTTTTTATTGTCGCTCAGAGTTTGACCTCCTAAGCACCGGGGGACAAAATGGCGCTCATTATAGAAAGCTCATGATACCTGGGGGGGGGGGGGGGTATACCAGCTGACAGCCGTAGTTGAGGTTTCTTTTCCTCACATCTTTCACCGTGCTTCTCACATACGTGTGCGATGTCTTTTCTTTTTCATCGGTTTCGAGAACCAACACCACGAGATCGACGCGGTCGTGTCGTGCAAGCATCTCTCGGGCAAAGACGATGCTGGACTTTCGTGCATCATCACCAGGTCACGTGTGGGAGGCATCACTATACGATCTGGCCAGAAAGGTGAGCGCATTGAAAACATGTCCTGCTAGTTGCCTATACCACAGTTTCACGCTAATTCGATTACGCCAATGTTTCGGCAATTCTTATCAAGGAAGTGTGAACAAGGCGCAATAAATGTTTATTTCAGCATTTTCTTACATTAAGAAAACATATGAAAAAATTAACTACCGCTGTCCACAATGACACCTGAACAAAGTTATGACTACCAAAAATTGCAAACTGGGTGAACTGGCACTCCTCCAGTGCAGCAGCGCATCAAGAACAGGGAAGGAAGTAAATGATAGACGTGCGCTTCCTCACAAGTGAAAGTTAATTGTAAAATAGCGTGAAAGCATCCGCGTTGTTCATAGCATGTGGTGCTGTTGTTTAATAATCTTTTAGTTGTGCGCAAATTATCACTTCTTTCTCACTGTAGCGTGCGTGCGGTTTGAATGGCTACATTCATCCCTCCAGATTGTCAGCAGTGAAATAAGTCTTGTCCAGGTACTTCGCTTTTTATAGTATGTCTGGTAAAAATGAGTCCGTATCTATCCACTGCGGTGTCCTTCGCTATCCCCGAGTTGCTTTACGCAAGACGAAACACGTTAGGGTCTTCCAGGCTTGTTCCTGGTCGCTGCCACCGCAAACCGATTCCGCGTAAATCTGCCACCCGTTCTTGCCATTGAGCATTATACTCAAAGAAGCCACACAGTTTCATTCCAGAAAACAATTAAGAGTACATGATTGTGGCAAACTGGGGCTCAGAGTCGTTTCCAGTTCACGACTCGAAAGTCGTTGAGCCCACCGACTCAGTACTGATAGTATTCTAAAAGAAAGCGGCACAACGCAAAGCCTTAACACGACAATACTACATTTACAGTCTTGTTTGTTACAATTGCACGTTATAGTTATTGCGGCTAGCATTCTTTAACTTAATCCAGTTTCTGTTGGTTTATTTATCCGTATCTCTCCTGTTCCACGCCAACTAGGGTGATGGTGCCGTCCGTAATCTAATGGATCTAACATCGGGCTGTTATGCTGAGGGACCAACTTGGGTATCTGGCTATGTGAGGGTTTGTGCCACGCCTCAATGAACCTATTATATGCCATTATGGGTCACTGTGAAGCCCAGGTTTTCCAAATTTCTGGAGTCTCCCACTACGGCGTGCCTCATAATCAGATCGTGGTTTCGGCATGTAAAACCCCATAGTTTAATATTTTGGGGGGTTAGTGCATCAGTGAACCTCTTTTACCCCAACTTCAGTCACTGGATATGCGAAATCACCCGCCGTGATGGCGTAGTGACTTTGGCATTGCACTGCTTAGCCCGAAGGTGCGGCTGAAACACTGGCAGCGGCGGCCATATGTCGATGTGGCCGCAATGCAAAAAATTATGTCTACCGTGCGTTAGCTGTATGGTAAGGAACCACAGGTGGTGAGTATTATTCCGAAGTGCCCCAATACAGCGTGCATCATAATCATATCATTGTTTTGGCGCTTAAAACCCTAGGATTTAATTAGTTTTATGTGCTGTTGCATACGTGCTGCCTTTTGCTCCTTGAATACTGCTTGCGTAACAGGCTATGTGCCACTAGGTATATGCGACTGATTTAAATGAACCTCGTTCACCCCGTCTTGGGTCATTGTGTTGGCCTAGAGCGGCCAGGTGTCTTGCTGCCTGCGCTGTGGACCTGGTGGCCAGGCCTTCTTGTACGGTGCTGCCCTGCCTGCTGACGTGGTGGCCAGCTGTTTGATCAGCCTGGTGTCTTGATGCCCACACTGCAGACCTAGTGACCAGCTAGTCTAGTGAGCTGGAATCGCGATGCCCGGCCTTCTGAGTTGGTGACCAGCTGTTCCTGTGGCTTCCTCGACTGCTGATCAGAAGATCACGCGTGCTTTAAGGAATCACAGGTGCCAAACCTTTTTCCATCACCATTTCTTTATCAAAATGACAAGTTGGACGAGTTGTTATTTAGCATACGCTAATTGAGCGTCTGTGTTGACTTCGCACTTTTTGTGCTGATTGATTTCTGGTATTAATTTGTACTTAAAGATTGTCGTCGCTACAATAACGGGAGTAGTAGCCTGACTCATTATCGCGGATTACTTTTGCGTTGGATGTCATTTTACCATTGATCGTACATGTAGTTGGTTGCGCGAATGAGTGCTCACTTGCTTTCGTGAATAGCTTTAGTCTTAACTCGTGAACGAAACTCGGACCACTTTTTTGAAGACACCGCTAATCGGATCGATCAATGCTCGCTGCTCGATAATGTAGGACATCCTCATGGCTCGTGGTTCAAAGAATGCGGGGACGTGCAGCCGAGCCAAATTCCGCTTCCTATGAAAGATGAGGTGAGCACACTCCTTACGACTGTTTAAATTAATTATGCTCAATCACCTTTTGGTGTGGGAGCCACGCGTATTGCCATCCCATGCTTTCTGCTGTAAGCGCTTTCTCTTTCGTGCTCGCGAAGTCGGCGTATCTGTGGTTAGACAAATACACTACATCTGTTTCTTCTGCGTAGCAAGTCTTTGACTTTGATGTCGCGTAGCTGAAAAATGACTCGTTCGGTCCTATTTCCGAAAGACAATTAAAACTTGCTGGTAGAGAAAGAAAATGTTAAATGAAAGGTAGGGAGGCTAATCAGGACTGAGTCCATTTGGCTACCCTATACTAGAGGAAGGGGGAAGAGGAGGGAAAAATTAAAAGAAGAGAGTCCACTATGGATGTCGCCGAAGTAGTAACAGTTTTCTGTTCTATATCTACTGACAGTCACTCCGCAGAGATGACAGATGGTCGCTCAATCCAGTAGCTTTCAACTATCGCAGCAGCGCATCTTTGACATTTTGTAGCTGCGATGTGCGAGGCCATGGTCCCAAGATATTCATTCAAGATGAACGGTTTTCTAAGTGATTTAGAGCTGTGAAGAGGTCATTTCTTTTATTATCAAAAGATGGGCAAAACCACAGTAGATGTTCTATAGTCTGGTCGACACCCCAGGCGCTATCAGCCATTTCTGTGCTATCAGCCATTGCATTCAAACCCGTATATGCATTGGTGAATGCGACGCCCAAGCGTAAGTGTCACAGCGCTGTTTCCTCATTTTGCGGAAGCCCAGGTGACAGCCGCAGTTGCATAGATGAGTCGAGGGAATGCAGTCGATGCTAGGTGAATTCTGGTGTGTGCCACTTCTTCACTGTTGTACGGTGCGCTGCTTGCTTAAGTGTCGGGCTGAGTCAGTCCTCCATAAACGTACAGAAACAAGGCTTCGTGTGCTTTCCTAGCAACTTCGTCGGCGAGGCCATTGCCGGAGATACCGCAATGACCCGGCAGCCACTGAAACAAGAAGTCGTGTCCCATCGCGATCATATTATCGTGTGTTTCTCGTATCTCCAACGCAAGCGGTTTACAGGACCCGCGACGAATAGTTGACTAAAGTCATTGTAGGGCCGATTTCGAGTCGCAGAATATCGACTACGCATTAGCAGGTTGGTTGCTAATATAATCAGCGGCACCTCGGAGGGCAACAAGCTCTGAACCGGTCGAATGAGTATTAAAGGAATAGTGCAGGGAAGTGTACATTAGCTGACCATTCACGTTGTTTTTAATTTTATCTCCTGGCAGCATCATTGGAGCGTAATATTGACCGAACGCAGATGTTATCATCTAGTTGAAGTGAAGCGTTTAATAAATGCTATACAACTAACGACGATGCGCACAATTCCTTTATTTTATGATATGCAACGCTAAATTTTATGATATGCAACGCTATGCACAACTTCTTTCTTGTGAAATTTTAAGAATATTGCACTACACCGTTCAGAGTGGTTACGAGATGCAAACATAAAATCAGGTGGACGCACATTGTGAGACGTCTGTGTAGAGATGTAACGAGGACGAAGGCGATGTGTGATGCTTGTCGATGAAAAGATGCTGAGGACAGGCGTGTTCACAGAGAAGTGCGACGTATTTGTAATCACATGTATTCGAGACATATTAGGGGAAATTGCAATTTTCAGCAAGCGCCGTTCAGTAGCTTTGCGTAGGATGTCATCGAGGGCCATCTACTTTCTGCCGTGGCGGCTACGTGATTAAGTTCCTGACTATCCCAAGGGCGATCGTATCATAAGGGAACGTAGGATCTCTTTGGTGTTGGTCAAGGAACCTGGTTAAAATGAGAAATAATCGCGTTTGCCTTGCCCACGCTGCACTACTAGTAAGACCAGTATATCTTCTAAGTTTCGCAGTACCCATGCCTGTTCTTTTTCGTTTTTATTGTGTGCAATATATACCGCGTGTCTTTCGTTTAGTTGTGTTTGTACCTTTCTGGACCCCCTAATAATAATAATAATAATAATAATAATAATAATAATAATAATAATAATAATAATAATAATAATAATAATAATAATATAATAATAATAATAATAATAATAATAATAATAATAATAATAATAATAATAATAATAATAATAATAATAATAATAATAATAATAATAATAATGATAATATTATTATTATTATTATTATTATTATTATTATTATTATTATTATTATTATTATTATTATTATTATTATTATTATTATTATTATTATTATTATTATTATTATTATTATTATTATTATTATTATTATTATTATTATTAAATATTAAATTAAATAAAAATATGTTGAAGTCCATTGTTTATAACTCTTCCTCGGCCGACAACGTGAACTTATTTATACATCTGGGTCTTCCGTTATTTCAAACTTTGTTCACTCAAACGGTTGTGGTGAGACATTTTTGGAACCCTGATTTCAAACAAGAATATGTTGCTCCCCGTGCACTGCGGAAAACATTGCGTTTTGTAGTACCGCACTGCAACACAAGATTTGGTAAGGCTAGTAGGTATGCTTATGTCCCAAGAATATTCAATGATCTTCCTGATCATATATTTACTGCAACTTCGAAACGAAACTTGAAAAAAATGTTGAAAGCACTGTAAGATATGTATAATACTGCATTTCTCTTTTCTTACTTCTTGTATTTCTTTTGTCACTGATTTCAGCTGATTTTCTGTTTCATTTTGTGTGATGAACTTCACGAGCTTGTCATTTCTGTACATGTTGCCATTTTGACTTTGTTTGCCGACATGCCGGGCCAAGTCACGCAAGCCACTTCGTTGGCTTTGACGGGCCTGCCTTCTGATGTACGATTATTGTAAGATGGCAACAATAAATATTATTATTATTATTATTATTATTATTATTATTAGGGGGTCCAGAAAGGTACAAACACAACTAAACGAAAGACACGCGGTATATATTGCACACAATAATAATAATAATAATAATAATAATAATAATAATAATAATAATAATAATAATAATAATAATAGCGACTATCTAAGGACACGATTACGACACAAAGACGTTGATGTGACGACGTGATGATGACTGTCATTGTTGGCGTGACTACTTAATTGCTGTACATGTACAGCAATTACATTGCTGTACATGTTAATTAATTAATTGCTGTACCTGAACCTGTACAGCGCGTTCATCGTCATCGATGATGATGTCTGGCGTGCCCTCTAGAATGTTTATGCTCGCAAACTTCTCGGCGAATACTTTTTTTGCTTCTTCCGTCTGTTTTCGTGGTTTCTCGATGGCCGGACTCGGCAAGGAAGCCTTCGTTCCTTTGTTACTCAGTTATTGGTTAAATTCTTCATTCGTTGGTTAGTTCTTTCGTTCAGGCGTGCATTAGTTCATTCGCTGGGCTATAGGCTTACATAGGCAATTATAGACTTTCTTGCGACTGCACTTTAGTCGTCATGGCACTGTCGCTTTGTAATCTCGTGGTTGTCGAGCTCCGCATGTCAGCGTTGTCATTATCTACGTGTTACTGTATCCATGACGTCATTGTGGTCGTTTGCTATCTGACCATCCTCGTTATTATGCCGTCTTTACCACAAGCCTGTAGTGGTTGCGTAGCCGTCAGATTGGCGCCATAGTCAAGCATCGTCGCAGTTTTGCCGCGGTCGTCTTCGTGACATCATCGTAGCGTTTGTGTTGTCGATGACACTATGATGTCCTCATCATTTTTGTCGCGGTTCAAAGTTGCATAGTTGTGTAGTTTGTGCGCACACAACTACACCTATTTACCGGATAAAAAGGATGATGTATCGGGTAACAGGGTGTGGAGCTATACTCCATCTCAGTAGTTTGTTGCAGCCCTGGAGGACGTGCAGGGCACCGTAGCCAATAGGAAGGCTGAATGCCCATCAACATGACGTCATCGTACAGTGTACAGTCCCATGAGCAAGGCGGATGCAGATGCGTTCGCCTTAGCCACGGAAAAAATTACCAAGCTTGAGAAGGGGCAGGGTAATTTACTTGCCGAATTCATACTAAGCAAGGAGAGGTGTGCAGCCGCCGAGAATGAGATTAAGCTCATAAATTCCTGAATTGCAGCTTTGGAAACATGCAACATATCCGAACAGCAAACATCCGATGCTGTCACATCTACAACTAACTTGAGCAGTGTTACGGCCCAGTTGTCTAACATTTCATCCAGGTGTGACAGCGCTGAAAACTGCATGCGACGCTCTAACCTTCTGTTTTTTTTAATTGAAGACGTCCCTAAAAAAGGTTTGCTTGCATCCAAACAAAAGATAATGAAGTCCTGCTCAGAGAAGCTTCAAGTTACAGTGACAAATAACCAATTTGAACGCGTTTATAGAATTGGCAAGTACAGTTACAATAAACGTAGACCAATAGCAGCAAAACCTTTTTTTAAGGACAAAGGCAACTTTATGATGTCAGCTCACAAACTCGCTATCAGCGAAGATTTCTGCCCAGCTACACGACAGGCGAGAAGACAGCTCATTGCATTCACGAACATGCAGAAAAAAAACTATTCGAACTAACAGTTGTCAGGTTGGGCATAGACAACAAGACATACATATTTGATATTGCTACCAACTCTGTTATTCCTTCCAGTAGATAGCTGAAGGGCAGTATGTGTCCAAAAAGCTATAATCGGTCTAACTCCTATCATGTCTTTCCTCCGGTATCATTATCGTTCACTAAGTGCACTCGAAGTCTTTCGAAGTCCTGTGCGTAAACGCGACCAGCTTTCTTCCTTCCTTGAAGACGGCAAATCTGGCATACTAGCATTAACTGGAACTTCGTTGTATCCGGATGTCTCTCCTAAAGAAATAATTGAATGTGTTCACGACCACAACAGTCACAGATATGACCGAAAAGATAAGAGGTGGTGGCATCCTTCCAGGAATAAGAAAACCACTTTCGTCTTATGTAATCAACTCATACTCTAACCAAGAAATTATCTCGGTTGCATGCATGTTCTCATCCTCACGAATACTTTTAGGTGGATGTTACTAACCTCCAAATTCTACTAATTCATTTAATAATGACTCGCGCAGCTACATAGAATCAGTGACGAAGCTTCACCCCTCTGATGCCATCTATCTGCTAGGAGAATTCAATTTTCCTCTGATCGACTGGGTTAACTTATCATCATCCTGTAATACTTCGTCAGAATTATTCAATTTGACCTGTTTTATTGTGTTACGCAGCCTACACGGAGTAATAACATCTTAGATGTAATTCTCCCAACCGCTCCTGAGACAGTTGATCAAATTGTGTCTATTAATAGTTTTAGCGATCATTCCTTACTGGAAGTAACCCTCAACTTACCCTCATCTTTTACAGGTTTCGCTGCCAAAAAAATACGCAGTTGTAACAAAGCCAATTACAACGTTATGAATTCGGAGTTAGACATATTCTTTTCGCACATGCTGTTACCTTCGTTTAATAGTCGGTCGGTGGAGGAGAATTGGATACTCTTCAGGAATAAGATATGTGCCTTGGTTAACCAGTACATCCCTCCGATTAGGATAACCAATGAAAAATATAACCCACGGTTCACCCTATACTACGCTTACAGAGAAACAGGAAGAAGCGCCACTACGAAAGTTCGAAGCGCTTGCGCACGCGAGCAGCTTGGGACACGCACAAGGAAAGCTTGAAAACGTACTGCTCTGCCCTGTCTTCAGCTAAACATAACTACTTCACTCAAGATCTACCACGTCTTCTAAAATGTAATCCGAGAAAGTTCTGGCGCATTAAAAGCCCAGATCAGGACCGCACTAACATTTCTTTACGCAACAATAATGACGCTCTCATTCCAGATATTAACTGTGCTTCCACTTTCAATACTTATCATTCTTCTGTATTCACCACAGATCAGCCGGATCTGCCGGATGTATCGGAGCTAAACTAGCAGTATACTTCACCAATAAAAGTAACAGTCGAAGGTATCGCATGCCTTATAAATAACCTCAAGCTAACCGCCTCCTGTTGCGTTGACGAAATTAATTCCAAAGTTCAGAAAAACACCGTCATAGCATGTAGTAATATTATGTCTCGCATCTTCAGGAAATCTTTAGAGACTGGGGTGCTGCCCTCAGACTGGAAGACAGCAAAGGTCATACCTATATTTAGGTCAGGTAATAAACAAGCACCAGAAAACTACTGTCCAATATCACTAACATCTATATGATGCAAAATGCTAGAACATGTAATTGCCGCGAATGTCTTCAGTCACCTGGAAGCCAACAATCTTTTTCTTTTCTAATCAAAACAGATTTTGGAGAAAGTTCTCTTGTGAGACGGAATTATTAGAAATAAGACGTGATTTGCATAATAACATGGAAGGGGATATACAAACTAATTGTGCTTTTCTAGACTTTTCAAAAGCGTTTGACTTCGTAGCACCTTGCTGTTTATTTTGAAATTATCAGCTCTAAATTAGATTTTCTTACACTAACATGGATTCTCAATTTCCTTTCTAATCGTCAGAAATTCACAGCACTAACTTTCCTCTCCTCTTTCGCACTTCAGGTGTACCCCAAGGTAGCGTTCTTGGGCCATTACTATTTCTGATATACATTTATGACTTACCGAATAACATTTCCTCACACGTGCGCATTTTCGCAGATGACTGCATTCTTTATCGTTCCATCAAGTGTGCCTATGATCATGCAATCTTCCAAAAAGATCTAGAACTTCTTTCTCTTTGGTGAAACACTTGGCTAATGAAGCTTAACGTTTCTAAACGTGAAATTCTCTTTTAGCCGCAAGCACACTAAATCTACGTTTCTTTATCACATAAATAACATCATCATTTTGCATTATGCTCATTATAAATATCTTGGTGTTAACCTAACTTCGACTCTTTCGTGGCCCACGCACATTGAATACATATGCGTCAATGCTTGGAGATCATTAGGGTACGTTAGACGCGCGTTACGTAATTCTACTAAACACATTCGTAAACTAGCTTATCTAAGATTTGTTCGACCTCAGCTTGTATGCACCACATCCGTCTGATCTCCCCATCAGAAATACTTGATCAAAAACTCGACTCAATTCACAAAAGGGCAGCGCGTTTTATTTCACGTTGCTACGGCTCTAACAAAAGCATAACACAAATTAAACTGGGCCTGTCACTACATCCCTTGCATGATCGTCGGGATATAGCCCTGCTATGATTGTTTCCTAAATACGTCCATAATACAGCGCCATCAGTCCTGGAACCATTACACCTTTCTTCATACCGCGGAGCAACTCGTAACTATTGCCTCCCCGTAGCACTCTGTGTTTCATTATGACCGCACTTCTCTTCCCCTTTCCTGTTATTGTTTTTCCTGTGTTTCCTTATATATATTGCCTTAGTTCACCCATATAACAAAGGATTTATATTCTTTCACGCGAGGTATTTCCTGGCCCTGTATTGACACTGTCTGTTCCCTGTTTTCATTCAATACCATAACACCTGATTTTTAACGCTAAATTTCAGACCTAAATTCTCGCCTTCCTGTCCACAGATGTTAGCCGGATGTTGCATATCACTTTGCTTGTTAGCTAGCAACACAATGTCGTCCGCATAAAACAAACCTGTAGGCAGCTGCTCTACTACTGTACCCGTCTGTTTGTATCAGAAATTAAACCCAATATTACTTTCCTCTAGTGCCCTTTTCATATTCCCCGTGTACATCATAAACAGCAGTGGGGATAAAGGGCATCCCTGCCTCAGGGAATTGTTGATATCAACTTTCTCCTCGCTCCTCATCCCTTCCCAGTCAACGCAAACGGTATTTTCTGGGCAAAATATATCTAAAAAGCTGTATAGAATCATCGGCTAAGCCTTCCTATTCCAGAATATCCCATAAAATCTTGCGGTCTGTTTTGTCATACGCTCCTGTAATGTCTAAAAAGGCCACATATAACTGTCTCCTTTCTACTCTGGGTATTTCAATCGATCGCACACCTCTTCTGTGACTGTCCACGTTACAATGTGCAAAGAAAAGTGCTCGTGACCATGCTAAAAAAACTGGACAATCGCCCCTTCACAGAGGAGAAAGTTCTAGGACACCGGTCCAGACGGGTTTCGGCACTCAAGGCCTTAAGGGCTTTGGTCAAGTTCTTAAGGACATGTGAATTGTGCGAACGCCTTTGACTATAGTTGCGCGTAACATCGCGTTACTGTGTGCATTTTTTTTCTTCTCTCTTCCTTCTCCTTTTATTCTCTTTACCCCTTTCCCCAGCACAGGGTAGCCATCCGGTATTTACATTGGCTAACCTCCCTGTCTTTCCTTCCCTTTTGTCTCTCTCTCTCTCTCAATACACAAAGTAAGGACAAATAATTTATCATCCAGGTTATCATCCTACCGATTCTGAAGCCATTCTGAAGTTCACCCAATATTCCATTATTCTCTTCCCATTCTTGCAGCTTTCATTTAATTGCCTGCATTGCTAACCTTTATATTACCGATGTAATGGTCAACGATCTATGCAAGCGAACTCTACCTTTCTCACCCCTACCTATATAAATTAAACTGATTTTGCTTTGTCACCAACTGTCTTGTATTCGTATATTTTTCAAACTATTTTCTACTGCTTTCAAGAGAGCTTCCTTACTTTTTCGATCTAGTTCATTAATAAGCCTACTGGGAATCTCATGTGACTAATAGACCATATATTGTTATTTCCTCAGCGTTCAAATTTGGACTGGCCATATTGTGCACTTTGCTCTCTTTCCCAACTGCATATCCCATTTTCAAAAAGATGCGTTTATAATCACTCCCCTAGCGGCTATACCCTTCCTCGTAATGACCATTTCTCTCAACTTAACATCAATTCCTTGTGTCATCAGACAGCAAGCAATGGTCGATTGCTGGTTTCTTACATCCCGCATGGTCTGCCCGTCACACTTAGGCCATGTATTCATGATAATGAGATTATGTTGCTCGCAAAGATCTAGCACTGACTTTCCATTGTTGTCTGTATAAGCATCTAGATCCTGTATATGGGCATTTATGTCACCTAATGGGATAATCTCGGCACCATTCCTGAAACCCTTAACATCGGCACTTAGACATTCCACTAACTCTTGTTCTCTCTGCAATTATTTCCAGTCCGCAAATACGTTACGCCCCAGCAAGTTTTCTTTCCACTCATTGTACATGATAACTAAAGATGCTCTTGACACTTTGAATTTGCTCTTTCCCATTTGGCTCCCTGATGGATGAGCTTTCCGACTCCCCCTCCCTTTCTCTCAATTTAGTTCTGTTTCACCCTTCCAAAACATAATTCTCAATCACTGGCGGTTCTTCCGAGTCTCTAAGGTTCGTTTCTGTAACCGCATACACCACTATTTGTTCTCTATTTATTTGCTCCTCAATCTCTACCCACTTTTCCTCTCTTCTACCACCCTGCATGATTATTTGGTCTACCGCATGGCGAGCTCTCTTTCTTGTGTTTCTCTTTTTTTTTTGTTATGGACGGCGATGCTATTCCGAGTCCCCTAAGGGACCTTCTCTATTACTACCTACAATGGCCTCCTGATCGGGGTCTCCTAAAAATGGAACCGCGCAACCAGCAACTCCCCAGTCCACTTCGTATGAAAGCCTGTGATTGAAGTGGATCCCCTCTCGTTGGAAACCACCACACCTACTTACTTCCCTGTTTGCTACTACAACCTCGAAACCTTTCTCTCTGCTCATTGTCCATATAGCTTCATTAGCAGCCACTACGGCTCTTTGTACGTTACGGTCACGTACTGGCACCTCCGGAAACATGCACACCACAATCTGCACCTTTTCCGTGTGATTTGGACTTGACAAGGTGCACGGACCCCTGCGTTCCTTGCTTTTCCTTTGTCGCCGCATCAAGGTAGGTTCGTGCTACCCCCTCCCCACATCGCGCACATTGCACGTGCTTTGATAACACTCCCTCTCCTGTTACTTCCAGAGACGGTGTTCCAATGTCACGACCATTCTCGTTCCCGATGGGCGCCCTGTTCGGCTTTTCCTGGGTTGCTTGAGGTCTTTTTTCCACCACCTTCAGTGCATCACGCTTGATATTTAGCTCATTTTTGAGCTCTTCAACCTTTTTGACAAGCTCATCCTGCAAAGCCTTCAGCTTCTTCAGCTTAGCATCGACATCACAGTGTCTACCGATTGACTTGATTTACTCTCCATTTTCATCTGTCCCCATCGTTTACCTTGATGGATCTCCCACACACTGCACGCTTTACCGTCTTTCTTGCCATGTGTTGCATTTGGCTTGTTCTAATAAAAATACCGAAGCTTTGAGAGCACGTGCCTTCTTGTAAAGGCAGATACGCACGAAATCTAAATCTTTAAAATGCCTGAAAGTAATTAATAAGAATATTTTAGAAGCGATAATGTTCACGCGTGTTCAAACACGCGGCCACGTGCTCACTGTGTTACTAAAGCAATATTACCGATAACAATGAGCTTACTACTACTAGCTAACAGTCTTGCGACTTCCAAACTACTATTTAAAGGCTATAAAGACTTAACATCCCACACGTTAACGTCCCCCACATAAAGACAACTTCCCAAACCAAATATACACGAAACACACCCGCGCAAATGTAAAAGAAAAAAAAACTAGCCAATTATTATTTAAAGACTAATAGATCAGCAAATCAAAAGCAGAAGCAAGCTAAAAGCATGCAGAAGAAACTTACGTTTTCGTCGCCGCCGCGGAGACCAGGGAAAACGCGCCCGTCCGCCACCAGCGAAGACGAGTGCCATTTGGAGGTATTGCAAGAAACCGGGCGCGCCGCTCCGTGACCTCCAAGATTTGGTGCGCGCCGGCGTGCGCAAATGCTCGACGCCGTGGTAGAAAGCTGTAAAAGGGGTTTGTTTAGAGTTTTCGCGTAACAGAATTATGTTTTCTCGTACATCGAAACTACAACCTGACGCTTATCCTGTGTATATCCTCTTATCCTGCTTGTGTGCAAGTCGCGTTTTACGACTTTTCTGCGTAATTTAGTTCGAGAATTTCAATTAGTTCGGTTAGTTCAAATCGTTAAAGAGGCCTGGGTATGCGCGGATCAAAATTCTTTTTTGTCGAACCGACGTTCGACGCTGATGCCGGATTTTTTCTGCGACACGAGGCCCTTGGCGTAAGCCGGCCCCGTGGCAGCCCCGTGTCCGATGGGCAGGGACGTAATCAAAGCTAGCTTATGACTCACGCTTACTGGGAATTCCTAGTTCAAGGGGAACAATTGAAAGCCCCTATCCCAATCACGAAAGAAGTTCCACGGGTTACCCAGTCTTTTCAGACAGGGATAAAGCTGCTTCCTTCAGTGTAGCGCGCGTGCGGCCCCGGACATCTAAGGGCATCACAGACCTGTTATTGCTGTTTCCCGCGGCTAGGAGCCGCTTGTCCCTCTAAGAAGGTTGCAAGGTGCTGGGAACCCCGCACCTATTTCATGGGCTAGAGCCTCGTTCGTTATGGGAATTAACCAGACAAATCGCTCCACCAACTAAGAACGGCCATGCACCACCACCCACCGAATCAAGAAAGAGCTCTCAATCTGTCAATCCTCATGGCTGAGGCCGGCGGACGAGGCTATTCTTATCGACTGCAATTATCGTCATGACTTTGTACCGGTGACCTTATGTGACTATGTTTCTGTTGTGAAGTCATCTGGTCACGTCGATGAACGCTCTGGATTCTCTCAGTGATGTTCAATTGCGCTGATGTTACCGGTAATTGCAAAAAGCCAGTGCGGCTTCGAGAAGACGGCCAACCAAAGGCGTTCGGCAGATTCAGCGGCGGCGGGCCACCATGTGCTCCGTGTCGTCGGGCCCCAGCAGTGCGTGCTGCACAGCTGCGAACCACTGTCGAGTCGGTAGGTTGATTTTTCCTTGCCATACGCTAAGCTTACTAAATGCTCAATTTCCGCCAGTGCATTATTATGAGCCAGCAACTAACGAATTTCTGTGATATAAACACCTGAGCGTGTGTACAAATGCGTACACGCGCATTGAAGTTTTGGTGTGTGATGTATTATAAGTGCAGGCGTAGTTCCGTTTCAGTTTCATTCAATTCCATTATTGCTGGGTATATATTTTTCTTTGGTAGCCAGGTGTCCTTGCACGGATGTTCATAAGGGCTTGCGTTTTGTTGCGCCGCAAGTAATCGCGAGTAGCATTTTAACCGCAAAATCTACCATTTTTTTTAGAAACATCGTGAACATTGTGAAATGAATTCATTGCATTGCGTAGCTTAAGTTTGTCGAACAGCGGTTTTAGGTGTAAATTTTTTTTCTGGTGTGTTACGCACTTTCTTCTGTGTATATGTGTTTATTTACGCGGGTTCCTGACTATCCTGTTAAACGCGTCTAGTTCACTGAAATTCAAAGCCCAATTTAGCTCGATGTTTGCTTGACGCAAAAATAATAATAATAAATAATGCAGCAGCATCGAAGTTTCCGTTTGCGCTAGATGCAGAATTTCCCACAGTATCTCTTGGAGAGGAACAGCACACTCGTTACTTGTAGAAGGGGTAAAATTCTATGCCACTGGCACAATGTCAATGGCGCGTTGTCTCACATCGAGCTAGCAGTTTAGAGTTTTTTTGAAGACTTAAAAATATGTTGATCTCCGTACTTGCGTCGTTTCATGATGTCAGAAAACAGCGCTGCATTGCTAAAAGACCATGAAAGAAAATAAATCAACAAGTTGGACAATTTGCTTTCTTCTAGTGATTGCTATGTAGTGTTGATTTTCGGCTATGGAGAACCCACTACCCTCAAAATAGGCCTTAATAAGACCTTTCTTATGACATTTTGTTTCTTGAATGACCACATTTCTGCAATTTCTATTTATTCTCACGTAACTGATTTTTTTTCCTACGCAGGATTAAAGTGGGAGAGGTCAACACTAATAACAATGCCACCAAAGAAAGTAGAACTCTCGGTTCTCCAATGCTACTATAGAGTGGACCAAAGCAGCGGTAAGCGAAAATTAGGACCGGAATGGATGTTCATTGCAGTGCGCAAGGATGATATGCTTATAATGAAGCACGCACCAAAAAAGCTCATATTTTGTAAGCAGAAGACTAGGTTGAAGCACAGAAAGAGACAAGTGTTTGTAATATTGCTGGTATGCGCATGACATTGACGCACTTGCATGCGCCGCATTATCACTACAGGTAGACCCATATTAAAATGCACTCTTAAGAAGTTCTGCTGATTTCACAAGAGTAGGAGGTGACCGAGTTAGTTTAGGCGGGTGTAAATGAATGTAAGTGCAGCTTAATGCCAGTAAGTGTAAGGGATATCAACCAGTACCCCTGAGTGCCAGTTGTCAATGTGGACCAATTAGTTACTACATGCAAGTGGGAAGAAAGGTAACTGTGAAACAAACCATAAGCTCAAGCACATTGAATTGATATCGAAGTAAATAAGTATATGTGAAATGTGTTTATGCAGGATGTGGAGAACGCAACTGAGCTTATTTTGCTCGCTTTAGTTGCTTGCTCAGAGCATTACGCATGCTCACCTATTCTCATGGCTTGAATGCCTTGTTTACACTACGTATGTGCTCACTGTATCAAGGTTTTAGGTTTGGATGGACTTTGGTGCTAATAGAACCAGTAAGCTTCAAGTACAGTGCTGTAGCTTCAAAGCTCGGACACATTCGCATGTAGTTCCCAACTTCTTAAGGGGTTTGCACATGTGAAGTGTTTTATAGAGAATGCCCTGCTTTCTGTAGTAAATGAATCATCGGCAGCTCGTTATATAATGTTAGGATGGATAGCTAGGCCTGCTGGTTGATCAGTTTTATCAGCTAACGCTTGCTCTTGAAGAAAGGAGGAAGAAAGATAGTAAGACAGGCAGGTTAGCTAGTGTAAATACAAGTGACCTACTCTGTGCTGAGAAAAGGGTGCAAAGGGCATGGAAGTAAACAGGTAAGCCGATATTTAAAATAAAAAGGAATAAATGTGTGCACATCAATGCGATTTAGCACACTATAGCAACAGCCCGCATGTCAAGTAGCAGGGCAACGCAAGGGTGTTTAGCACAGCCTGGACAATGTTCTCTCCCCCAACAAGGTGCAATTAAGTGTAGTCAAGTTTGGTTTTCTAGCCACACCGCAATGAGTGCAGTCACATAAAGGACCTGGTATCGTTACCTAGCCGTCTCAGAAGTTTACGTTTAACACTAAGACCTGTTCTGTGCAAGATCCCTACTATATCGCCCTGAACAACTATTCAACAAAACATAGCCCTAACAGGGCCAATGTGAAGCAGTTTCTGGAATTGTCTAACACTGAGTGGAATTTCTTTTTCCTTCCAGATTCGACGATTGCCTAGAGGTCCAGGAGTCATCAGGACAAATAACTCTGAAAATATACGAATGATATCCCGTGTGTTTGTGGTGACGAAGCAATTATGCCAGAATGAAATGCATATTTGAAAGGGCTTTTTTTTTCTTTCCTATTGGCAGTGTATACATATATACTTCCCTTGCATCCCTCTACGTTCACCGAAACACTACTCCGCAGGACAAGATTTTTTTATGTTGCTTGGCTCCCAGTTGAAATACGTACATTTTCTTGCAGCACTTTAATTCTTCCTTTTTTTATGCTAGTCTTGGATAGCTATCTTTTCATTAGCTGCGAGCACTTGGCTGCCTAAGCTCTTCATTAGATAACCTATCTATAGAAAACGGGACCTTAAACTAGGTTTGGGATGTATGCGTGTTCTGTTTCTGATATTGTACTTGTCATCTATTTGACATAATTTGGGCTACAAGGGAAACTTTTTTAATAAATGAGAAAGCAACCAACTGACAGGCCCAACTTTTGTTGATCACATTCACATGAAGTTCATGCAAGTTCATGCGTTATGCTTGTTCCACATTTTAAAAGCTGTAGGCGCGAACACTGCCTATCTGCTTTTGTATTTTATGCTGCAGCTTGTCTTTTACTGTTTACTGTCAGAGCAAGGTATATAAGTCCTCAGTCTGTGTAACCTACAGTGAAACTATGCTGCGTACTTTGGTCTGAATAAATCACTCCCATTTGAAAAACATGCTCTTTGTCTAAGTTTGAATGAACATATGCCTGCATGAATGTACAACATTCTTTTAGAACGCATACAAAGATGAAGTGGGCATTACGCGAAAGCATACTTCTGGTGGTAAGGGAAGAATACGCTTTTAATAACTGTGTATCTGGGTGCAGTGGATATAACAAATATAAGGAAGGCACAGGCACTCCACTAATGTACACAATACGTAAAGCATGCATTGCATTTCACTTCCTGGCACAGTTTACTTTGCCCCACACAGCACTATGGCGTTGTTCCCACTTAATACAGCGCATCCACTTGAATGCAGTCGGCGCGCTTTTTTTTAAAATACTGGCATAAGTAGTTTGAGCATAAATATGGTTCGTCTTCCATACGAAGAATCGATTCCATTCGAGATAGCAGAAAGGGCTCATTGCGGTGGAGCTGATCAGACAAATGTAGTACAAGACAATGGGCAAATCGTGGTCGTTCGAGGTTCATTTTGCGTCGGAATCGTCGATTGCAAGAATAGGAATGAAGCAGTTGTCAGCTTCGATACGACGGCAAAATCCAACCTGGTTATACAATTTCGAACAGCTAGGTGTATCGCTCTTTCGACGATGGTCGCCGCGGTGACCCGGTGGCTTAAGCGCTTAGGCCCTGCCTGTCGCATCCCGAAGGAAATGCAACAACGCTTGCGTCCTGCCTTCGGTGCGCGTTCAATAACCGCCATGTGTTCACAGTTAATCCAGAACTCTTCAATACTGCGTCCCTCGTAATCCACAGCAGTCGCGGAATGCTATGTTTCGCAATATAAATTATTTAACCACTCCTTGGTTTCTTTTAACCTCGACGGCAATGCAGGTATGGCCACGGTAGCTAGTCGCAACGTCACATGCACCCGGTGAAGAGGTGAAAACAAGCTGAAACAAACAGGCTGACGAACGGATATACTGACGCGGCTTTTGCTGCTTCAAAACCAACGCTGTATCATTAAATGCAACGAAGTGACATAAAACCAGCGGTTCAAGGGCACTTTTTTCGTACTCACCAAAGCGATATCTGCCAGTCTTACGGACGGGCGGCTAGCGGAAGAGAATAGAAGTACTTGTCAGTTTAACAGATATGCCAGCAAAATCCCGCCCGCCTATTCGACGTCTCAGAATAGCGGAACCGTATTGCCGTCATACCGTGGAGGCAGCGTAACTTTGAAGTAAGTGCAATTACCTATAGTTGAAGGTGCGCATGTTGGAGGCGGATCATATTTGACTGAACCTTGTGAACGATGGTAAGCGTTTCTCAGACAAAGCCAAATTCCCGGTTAAACAGCAACTGCCGCAAACAATCCGTAGCAAATAAAGTAAAATTATTGAACAAAAAGTTCGCCTGGTGACGTTTTCTTTTCGCGCAGTTCCTATGCTTCGTATTCTTACCCCTTTTAGCCTTTCTGCCGCACAAGACCCCTGTTGAAAGTGGTAGTTGCATACTGCTACTTATTTAAATACATCTTTACTATCACCAAGCACATAAGCATTGGCAATAGTCACGCAAACTATACGTATACCACGCACGATCGCTGATGGTCCAGAGTGGACATAAAACGAAAGAGTCGGTAGCCCAAATGTATGTGGAAATAGCTATGCAAACCCTCCGTGTCAGCCTAGTGATGCGTAGTGGTTAGTCTTCGGTTGCAACGCAATGGTACCCAGATTCGATTCCCAGTGTGTCCATGTTTGTCTAATGTGTTTCCACGTTTGTGTGATGAGTGTTACCAATTTTCTATGATGTGCTTATAAGTTGTGTACTAAATCACACGCAAAAAAGAAGCTCTGGGTGGAATCTGTGTGTAAACAATATTTTCTCATAGAAATTCCCTTTGGGCCGCATAATACTTGAGCCGCTTAGTAAGCCGGCTAGATTTTATCACAAATACCACATAAGTACGTGACATTATCGGGGCCATTTTCCAAGTGGCCCTTCTATGCAACGGAACGTGGCCCTTTGAATGCGGGCCACATGTTCAGGTTCCGCATAAAATAGGCCGCATATGCAGTAAGCAGCTTGGAGTTGAGCCATTGATAAGCGTCGAAGTGCTGATCTACTTTCCGCGTTGTATGCGTTGTTTCAAACCGGTATTGACTTAAAGTGTAGGTTGCGTTTTCACAAATACCACAGTGGTCCTTCGTTTCACGGATACGCTTTCTGGGAAGTTCACTGTAGCCTCCATAGCCACTTTTTGTGAGAGCGAACACCCTTATTAATATATATATATATATATATATATATATATATATATATATATATATATATATATATATATATATATATATATATATATATATATATATATAAATGAGTTATTTATTTCCAAAATTACATACAAATACGAGCCTGCCCAAGCCAAAGTAGTAGTAATAATAAGTAGTAATAAGTAGTAAAGTAGTAATGTTCCCACGTGCTGCACAGTCTGCTTGGCGTCTGTCGCCAAGCAGACTGTCGCCGTCGCCACTGTGATCACGTGCCATGCTAGAACGCTGTAGTAAATTAATGATGTAGTCAATAGTTAGGCCTTCGTAGCGTTCCACATCGTGAAAGCATCACCAGCGCTTATGCTGTGGTGCCGCCTGCTAACTTGAATCAAAGCAATTTTACTGGTCGGCGCTGCCTCTGTAGTCCTAGTAGCGTCAAAACAAGCGACTGATCCGAATAACGACAAAACGTTACTAATGCTTTGTCCTCAGCATGAGACAAAACTAAGCGATGATGGATTTTACTGTTTATTTGTTGCACTCTGGGCGGACTGCCCGCAACAATCGCGAATTGCGATCGACGCGGGTGGTTTGGCCTGCGTGGGGCGCTGCCATGTTGCTGCGTAATCACGTTTAGGGCGGCTATTAATGTTCCCGGAGGTAACCACCGTAGTAGTTTCTGGTAGACGACGTGCATAGGCCATGGGCCCAACGTCTTGCGTATCGCTGTAACGCATGATGTATAAAGCTAAAATAAGTCTCTAATCGCGCCAGTAATCAGACAGCTAAGCCGAGTGACATAGAACGTGAGATAAATTATAGTAGTTAGGGTGCGATATTGGTAGCCTGGCTGATAGTTACCCGCATAGTGGAGAATAGCGTAACCATAAGGTAAACCATAAAAAAAATTTACAGCAGCAGCTCTGATGAGCACATGCCACTGGTTGCTGAATTGTTACGGTACGCGCATAGTTTACTAAGATTCTCTTTTTTCTAACCTATACTATGCTTGGCGGGGCCACCGCTGCTTCTGGGTCGGTTATTATCTCCGTCGATGTATTTGTGGATGTGTATGCGAATGTTATGTGCGCCAAATGCAAATACGAGTGAGTTGGCTCGTATAATCCTCGTAGGCTGAACGACAAAGTAGTACCAGGAGGCGCACCTCTGTTATGCACAATAAAAAAAACAAATGGTACATAAAACCTGGACGTATGATATCTGGACATAATTACCTCTGAAGCACACAGAGGTCCTACTAAATTAGCACACTCCAATCATTTCATTCTTTAGTGCACTTGATTTTCTTTGAATTAGCCGTTTGGTATGTTGGCCAATTGTTGGCCAATCCTACAGAATGGTTACGCGCCGCTGTTGACACCAGAGGTACATAATTCTGAACGTATGTAAACATGTGTCACACTTCTCTGTGAATTCATGCACCCGTAATCACCATTTTTGCGTTGACAAGCATTAATTGCCTTTGTGTTCGTGACATCTCTGCGTAAAAATCTGACAGTGTGCAATTGCCTGATTTAGTGTTTGAATTTCGGCATAGCTTTATGATCGGTGTAGTCTACAAATATGAAAAATTGCATGAGATTCAATTTAAGACCATTGTGGTGGATAAACATCGTATGAGATTACACGCTCCGCTCCAATGTAAACTTGCATTGCCATTAGTTGTATAGCATGTGAGTGGACGCTTTACTAAAGCTGCGATAAATTCTGACATATCCGTAGGATTTGCATAACCGTTTTCATGTGGCATGTATTAGAAATATTGAATTGTTAACGTGGGCCAGCTGAGATATTGCACAACGGCAAGGGAAACAAATTGTACTCCTGTTCATTCATTGACATATTGTGCTTCATTACGTTTCATACGCCAAGTTGGTTCTTTGTAGGTCAATTATATATACGCTGCGTCTCTCTGAAGAGATCAGCTGATAGCACAAGCATTTATAGTCTGCTTTTCACCTTGATAGTCCAGATACCACGGTATCTCACTCAATTCTTGACTCCATGTACTTACAACGTACTTGTATACTTACTTGCCTTCTCGGAAAGATAAAACTGCTGATAAAGATATTTACGACTTCAGCTCGTTGGTAATATAATAGATATATATTGATAGTGCATAAATAGACTACTATCAGCGAAGCATACAAGAATAGCGCCATCTTCTCAGAAAATAAATAAAAAATTTGAGTAACACAAATGCTATATGTCATCCATGTCTACATACCATAACTCTTTACGTGATAGCGCAGCTAATACCGCGCTCACGCACGATAAAAAACAACCTCCAAATCTGTAATGTAATGCCCCATCAGGGCATTTAAGGGATAATAAATAACATCTCCATTCTTATAGAGTTGCTGTCGCTTAATTTTGTTGGTTTGATTGCGTTGTTCATATAGGAGGTTGTGGCCAAGTACTGCACCAGGGTGGCCAATCCTGCTCTGGTGAGGGAGTGCGTTACCGGTTCTGGTCACCGGGATCAGGCCACACTCCAGGCCTATTTTGCAATTTTATCAACACGCGGATTTTTTTTTTAATCCAGTGGAAAATTGCCGGCACCGGGATTCGAACCACGGACCTCTTGCACGCGAGGCGGGTGTTCTACCTCTACGCCACCGCTGCACCGCTGACAGCTGACAGCTGACATAAGACAGCTGACATAAGGAAGTATAATATGGATAGAATTGAACATGCTCTCAGGAACGGAGGAAGCCTAAAAACAGTGAAGAAGAAACTAGGAATTGGGAAGAATCAGATGCATGCGTTAACCCATTGAGGGTCGAGGCCGTAAATATACGGCGCCGCGAACAGGTCCGAAAATGGTCGATGCCGTATATTTACGGCACCGTCTGTACGTTTAAAACGCGCGCTAATTTCCTAACTTTTTCTTGCCTGGCATGTGGTGCTACTATGTTGGAATACATGAAATTTTTTTCTCGCATCTCTCTCTTTCAGTTTTCGTTCTATAGTTTTTTCTTGCTGCGGCGCGTCTGCTACCGCTCGCGCATTGGCGCGCTCGCGGGCGCGCGGCGGTTAGTTTCGGTTTTGTTCCACACGCGGTTTCGGCTTCTTTTGCTCGCAAAACTGATGGCTATCTCGTTCTTGTCACTCAAAGGGTGATCGCCTGTTACCCGCTCGGTTGTAGCTCACAAGGGTCCGCATACGAAGGATGCCGCCGTGCATGCGTTTCCTTTTTTGGCCCTTTATTCCTAAGTTGCCTCCCACGTCTGCTCAGGGAAGCAGTACCCAGAGGAGGTAACATGTCTGCGCCAACACCACTCGGCAGCAAAAATATCGCGAGGACACAAGGTACATGCGCGCTGAGTGCAACAAACCGCTCTGCGTGGAGCCATGCTTCAAGAACTACCACACGCTGAAGAAGTATTAGTGCAAAAGGAACATTTGAGACTTCTTTGTGCGCATTCTTCTTGTGTATTTTTCTCGTGTGCACATAGTGTATAACAATGCGCCAATTTTTTAAAATCTTATAACTTTATTTGCTATTTTTTATTGTTTTTCATGAATAAACAGTCCATATATGCCAACGCCAAACATTTTTTTCTCACTTTACGGTCAGCCTAGAAAAATTACAGTAATTTTTTTTCGAAATAGCTCCCTCTGAAGAATTTAAATGTGCAATAAAAAAAATCGACCCTGAGTGGTCGCATGTGGTGAAAAAAGTCGACCCTCAAAGGGTTAAGAGACAGAGCCGGCAATATCATTACTAATATGGATGAGATAGTACAAGTGGCTGAGGAGTTCTATAGAGATTTATACAGTACCAGTGCCACCCACGACGATAATGGAAGAGAAAATAGTCTAGAGGAATTCGAAATCCCACAGCTAACGCCGGAAGAAGTAAAGAAAGCCTTGGGAGATATGCAAAGGGGGAAGGCAGCTGGGGAGGATCAGGTAACAGCAGATTTGTTGAAGGATGGTGGGCAGATTGTTCTAGAGAAACTGGCCACCCTGTATACGCAATGCCTCATAACGTCGAGCGTACGAGAATCTTGGAAAAACGCTAGCATAATCCTAATCCATAAGAAAGGGGACGCCAATGACTTGAAAAATTATAGACCGATCAGCTTACTGTCCGTTGCCTACAAATTATTTACTAAGGTAATCGCAAATAGAATCAGGAACACCTTAGACTTCTGTCAAGCAAAGGACCAGGCAGGATTCCGTAAAGGCTACTCAACAATAGATCATATTCACACTATCAATCAGGTGATAGAGAAATGTGCGGAATATAACCAACCCTTATATATAGCTTTCATTGATTACGAGAAAGCATTTGATTCTGTCGAAACCTCAGCAGTCATGGAGGCATTACGGAATCAGGGAGTAGACGAGCCATATGCAAAAATACTGAAAAATATCTATAGCGGCTCCACAGCCACCGTAGTCCTCCATAAAGAAAGCAACAAAATCCCAATAAAGAAAGGCGTCAGGCAGGGAGATACGATCTCTCCAATGCTATTCACAGCGTGTTTACAGGAGGTATTCAGAGAACTGGATTGGGAAGAAATGGGGATAAAAGTTAATGGAGAATACCTTAGTAACTTGCGATTCGCTGATGATATTGCCTTGCTTAGTAACTCAGGGGACCAACTGCAATGCATGCTCACTGACCTGGAGAGGCAAAGCAGAAGAGTGGGTCTAAAAATTAATCTGCAGAAAACTAAAGTAATGTTTAACAGTCTCGGAAGAGAACAGCAGTTTACAATAGGCAGCGAGGCACTGGAAGTCGTAAGGGAATACATCTACTTAGGGCAGGTAGTGACTGCGGATCCGGATCATGAGACAGAAATAATCAGAAGAATAAGAATGGGCTGGGGTACGTTTGGCCGGCATTCTCAGATCATGAACAGTAGGTTGCCATTATCCCTCAAGAGAAAAGTGTATAACAGCTGTGTCTTACCAGTACTCATGTACGGGGCAGAAACCTGGAGGCTTACGAAAAGGGTTCTACTTAGGTTGAGGACAACGCAACGGGCTATGGAAAGAAGAATTATAGGTGTAACGTTAAGGCATAAAGAAAGAGCAGACTGGGTGAGGGAACAAACGCTAGTTAATGACATCTTAGTTGAAATCAAGAAAAAGAAATGGGCATGGGCAGGACATGTAATGAGGAGGGAAGATAACCGATGGTCATTAAGGGTTACGGACTGGATTCCAAGGGAAGGGAAGCGTAGCAGGGGACGGCAGAAAGTTAGGTGGGCGGATGAGATTAAGAAGTTTGCAGGGACGGCATGGCCACAATTAGTACATGACCGGGGTGGTTGGAGAAATATGGGAGACGCCTTTGCCCTGCAGTGGGCGTAACCAGGCTGATGATGATGATGATGATGATGATGAATTTTGTTGGTGATTGCCGAAAGTTACCGCTTTGGTTCGTGTGCACCTCATTGCGTCTATCAGCGAACGTTACCGTAAAACGTTAAGCGATGAAAAAGGAAGCTAACCTGAGGGCAAAACACAAAGTATTTATGATCATCACCAGCAGCCTATTCATGTCATCTCCCAGCAATTTCAAATAACCGTTGTAATGCACCAGCTGATTCTACCTTATGCTTGCCAACTTACTAATTTTATCACACCACTTAACTGCCTGCCGTCCACGATATCACTTCCGAACCACCTGTCATCTGCCTTACGCATTGCATGGCCCGCCCAACTCCACATTTTCTTCCTAATGTCCACTAGAAAAACGGCTAGCCCTAACAATACACTTCGCTGTCTTGCTGTCCCTGAACGAGAGGTCGAACGTTTTCTTCTCAAGGCTCTTTGTTGGTTCCAAAGTTTCAGCTCAATATGTTAGCACCCGCAGCCCTAACAATCCACTTTGCTGTCATCCTGTTCTTGAACGAGAGGTCGAACATTTTCTTAAGGTTTTTTGCTGGTCCCAAGGTTTCTGCTCAATATGTTAGCACCCGCAGAAACCATTATTGTACACGTTTCAAAGATACCGGTAAGCTGCCGGTCATGATTTCGTAATGCGTGCCGTATGAGTTACAGCCGATTTTATTTTTCCCGTAAATTTTCTTCCCATGATCACGGTAGCCTTTGATTGATTGGCCTTGATGTACGTTTTCGGTAACCGATTTTTGAGGCTGACTACCAATCGCGAATTCTCATTCTGCTGCTATGCAACTTAACATTACCTTATTCTTCTGACTAATAATATTCAAGCTTACTCTTCTATTTTTTCGACTTAGCCTTACCTTAGATACACCTACTTGTAACACGAAATCTCATAATAGCAAAAAAGGCTGAACAGCGCAATAATATACGTGTGGTGACTTCGGTACGAAAGACATGGTAGGGCTATAACGAAGACTTTATCCTTCTAGCAAAGCTCATCTCAAGCACCGCACTGCTTACGTTGCATGGGCATAGGCACACTCTATGACATTTGACCATGAATCATCAGAGATAACGTAGGCAAAACTGCCCGCTGCGTTAAGTAAAGGTAGAATGGGCGTGAGCAAAATGTTATCAGACGTACAGCAATCGCCGAAAGACAAAATAAAGCAAATGCTGCTTATTCCCAAGAATAAATTCAGACGAGAGAGATGAAGTAAGAAACATACGCCCTTGGAGTATGTCATGCGCTCGTAGCGCATGGCACCGACTGTGCTGTCCAGTAGGGAATCAGGGTATAATGGAGTTGATGGCCTAGACCCTTCTACATAAACTACAATTGCGATGCTTTCGTTTTGCTTTTCTCCTCTGGTGAGACATAGTATTTAACCTCTCCTTGTCCAGAGTGATTCATTTGCTGGGAGTTGACGCTATGTCCGTGTGTTTCGCTTGCATTTGCGTGTTTTTTATTTGGCTGTCCATCATTTACTGCCCATTAATCTACTAATGTCTTGGCACAAAACACCACGGTCCATATTTTTGTGTTTCAGCTGGCGTTGCTGTATATGGGACTACGTAGGTGAACAACTGTAATCGAGGCGCGGACGGCCAGTGGTTCGGAAGCAACATCTGGGGTGACCAAATAGGGCGATAACTTCTAGGGTGTTCACTTTCGGAGGCGATCACACCTAATCTGTGTGCGTATACAGCCGAAAGCGTTTCTGGCTTTGTGTCAAGCTCGCTTTCTAATGATGCACAGAATACAGTTACAGTTGCTTGTCCTCATCTCTTTCCCCGTGCTTCTCACATACGTGTGCATTGACTTCTTTTTCATTGGTGCCGGCAACAAACGGCACGAGATCGATATGCTCGTGTCCTGCACGCATCTGTCGGAGGATGACGATCCTGACCTCTCGGGAGTCATCACCAGGTCAAGCGGGGGAGGCAGCACGGGGGCCGACTGCACGAGTCAAACAAGCAAGGTGAGCGCTTCGAAGACGTGACGTGTAGAGTCGTAATCTTTCCGTTTGTGTTTCTCTCTACCAAAGTAATGTCATATAAAACAATTTCACCTGCACTTAACTCGAATACACCAATCCTTCTCGTTATTCTCAGCAATGAAGTGGGAGCAAGAGGCTGTAAAACGTTATTTCATTATGTTAATTAAATATAATCAAATGAAAATTCACAACTAGCGATGCGACAGTTACCTCATATGAATAATGCTGTCACTGCCAAAAAATTGCAAACTGGGTGAGCTGGAATTTAACCAATCAATTAGCGCATGAAGAATACGGTACGAAGAAAATAGCGGACGCGCGCTGCCTTGACAAGTAAAAGTTAATTGCAAAATAGCGTGAATCTGCTTCGTTGGCATCATGTATGTGGTGCTGCTCTCTAATTCATTTTCAGTTATCAGCAAACGATCGTCTTGTCTTGCTGTTCCGGACGCGCCGGCTCAATGGCTACAATTAAAAAAAAATTTTGGAGTTTTGCGTACCGAAACCACTGTCTGATCACAAGGGACGCCATAGTGAGGGACTGCGGAAATTTGGACAACGTGAGGTTCTTTAACGTGCACCTAAATTGAAGTACACTGGCGTTTTCGCATTTCGCCCCCATCGAAATGCGGCCACCATGGCAGGAATTTGATGCCGCGACCTCGTTCGTAGCAGCCCAACAACGTAGCTATTAAGCAACCACGGCGACTGATGGCTGCAATTATCACCCCAGAATACCAGCATCGAAATCAATCTTGTCTACGTACTTCGCTCACCGGTCGTATAATATGTTGTATAATGGTTGTACGACCGTCGTAAAATGCCCCAAATGTCGTACGATTTTGTTGGTTAATTTGTTAGTTAAAGGTATTTCGCTCTTAGCGAATCGTCATTTAAACGCATTGTTTATGTATTTCAACTCTTGCATAAGAAATATTGTGCACCTCGCTCGCACGCATTGCAGTGCGCACTTTCTTTTAATTATTCGCCTCTCGCCACCTGGCCAGATTTGCTCCATAAAACATGTTATATACAAACAACGTCTCACCATTTAACAATGTAATTCCGGAACATACTTTCACATCAAGGAAAATAAAACAACTTGTTTGCGTTCATTTCTGGCCATGGAGTACAGGTGCGAACAAAAGTAACCGGAACACGGGACCTGGGACTTGTGGTTGAACTGCATCACAATGCCCTCTAGCAGCCTAAAGGGAAAACGAGAATTTGGATTACGCTTACTAGTAGGCCAGAGGCCATTTCGGAGTGCCACATAATGAATGAAAAAATGCTGACAGCTCATGTTTTTCAATCCCAATGCCCTCTAGAGGCTTTTAGGCTGCCAGAGGGCATTGAGGATTCTAATGCGGTCGGCCGCAGCTCCCGTGTTCCAATTACTTTGGTCCGCACATATACATTCGTACAAAAAATTATGATCCTATGTTCTTTTAACAAAAGCTCCATTAGTAAAGAATTATTTGGTAGGTTCTAAGCTATCGGCAGCTGAACCGTCGCTCCAGCGTATGAAAACGCTACTACAGGCTGAGTTAAGTTTCCCTTGCTCAAATGATATTTTTGAGCTCTCTAACTCACCGAAGCATAAATGATTCGTTGGACATTGCAGCGTTTATGCTCATCTTCTGTCTAGACAACAAATACAGGCAAGTCTCATAAGCACCAATGTGCACGAGCGCACACTTGTGTGGTCGCATTGGAGCGATTGCTAGGACTGGGCAACTGCGCGGATAACGTCAGGCGCATACAAAATTGTGACTGTGGCCGGCTGACACTCAAGCGAAGCCTGAGGGGGTGTTTTTTGCTTGCTAGTTTTTTATTATATAGTTACGTGAAAGCACCGTAGTGAAACTATTAACAGGGTATATTTAGAAGTGTAGCAAGCACTGGCCAGCCAGTGAACATCGAGCAAGGCACGTCGCCGTCATGATATCAGGCCGTCGCCGCTTATGGGTACGGCCCACTAAATCCAAGGGTCGACATCATCTTCGAGTAGCACGTGGCACGACCGCCTGCGGCAGAAGCGCTGGCCCGGCGCCCTAAGGATCCATAGTAGAGGCAGGGTGGTAGTGCATCAGTCTCGAAACGTGGACGACGTCGACGGGCAACGGAACAGAAGATTTAGTGGGACTTGCGCACGCCATCTCGTATGTGACATCAGTTATTTGTAGAAGGACGTGGTATGGGCCTGTTTAGCGAGGAAGGAGCTTTTCAGAACGGCCCACAGGTCAGGAGGGGAAGGAAGGGAACCTTCCTTCCCCTCCCCACACCCCTTCCCCAAAGTAGCACGACGGCACACGAAGCGAAACTTAAGTGGCGATATCGCTGGTCGCAAATGCGCTTCTGATTGTCGTGGGAAGCAGCAAATCTCCTGCGGGCTGTATGCTGCGCGTGATCAGCACGGGCAGTGGCGTGGCGTGCATATTCACCAGTCGAAGTTGCAGGTGAAGGAGGAAATGTGTCCAACGGTAAAGTTGGCTCACGTCCGAACAAAAGGTAAACGGGAGAGTACCCAGCAGTGTCGTGGCGAGACGAATTTAATGCAGATGCCACGTGTGGCACTGCAAGGCCCCAATGAAGTTGCTCAGCCGACACGTAGTTTTGAATCATGTCTGTTAAGGTCCGATTCAAGCGCTTTGTGTGCATGTTCTTCTGGACATGGCGTGACGTGGTAGTCTTGTGCCGCTAGGAACAGCAGCGCAGGATATCGTCGATGACTTCAAAACAGGAAGGTACGACCTCGGTCAGTCCGCGATTGACGTGGGGCACCGTTTACTAAAATATGTCATGGATGAGAAATTCCGGAGCTGGTGACACTAGCGCTCGTGTCATTGCATAGCACGTCGCGTAATTGGTAGCGATGACAACCCGTTTGTTTCCTGAATGTGTGGGAAAGGGTCCAAGAAGGTCCACACCTACAGGGAAGAAGGACTCAGGTGGAACGTTGATGGGCTGAAGGTATCTAGCAGGAAGCATAGACAGTTTCTCTCGGCGTTGACAGATCTCGCAGGCGCTGACGTAATGCCGCATTGGGAGGGCTAGGCGAGGCCAACAGACGCGACGGCGCACGTGATCATATGCGTGGAGTAACACCAAGGTGGCCAGTGGTTGGGGCGTCGTAAAGCTCACGAAAAGCCGTGGCGCGCAGCTGTGATGGTATAATGAGGAGGCCTGGAATGTCAGGGTACACATTACTCCGATATAACCTACTTTACTTCAAGGTGAACATGGGCACAGAAGCTTTGCTAGGAGAGGATTCCAGGCGCTCGATTATTTCTCTGAAGTAGGCATCCAGACGCCGTTCCTCGGCGATGTTAAGCAACTGGCTCACGGAAAAGACGCAAACAAGGCATTCAGTGCTCGAAGAGTCACAGTCGACCACAGGGTAGCGGGACAGATAATGCGTCTCCTTGCGCAGGCTGCCGTTTTGTGTACAACCGCGTTGGTGTACTCTTGCAGGCCCAATGCCAATCGATCAAGTCTGCCTGCAGTGTCTTTCAAAGAGGCGAGCCTACAGAGGGCATGGTGGTCGCAAACTACTGTGAACGGAGGGAAAAATAGATAAGGTCGAAATTTTGCAACTCCCCATACGAGAGCGAGGCACTCATATTCTGTAATTCAGTAATTTCCCACCTTTGTGAACAGCAACCTGCAGGCATAAGCGATAGCGCAGTTCGCTCCACGTCGACGTTGGGCCAAGACAGCGCCTATTCCGTAACCACTCGCGTCAGTGTGGACTTCAGTTCGGCCTGATGGTTCCAATTGGGCAAAAATGGGAAGCTTTGCGACGAGTGCAGTTAGTTCAGAGAAAACCGCGGCTTGTGCAGGACCCCAGGTAAAAGGGGCGTCTGCTTTCTTTGCCCACTCGCCCAGATTTCGCGTGGGTGCTGATGCTGGATCGATCGGCACCTCGGCGGATATTTTGGCCAAGCATCGTACGTTGCCTTTGTCCTCGTGACATCGTTGCGTAGATGTCTAACACCGCGCATTCGCCTGTTTTATGCTTAAATTCCGGCATAGCATACAAACGGTGCAGTCTGCAGATACAAAAATATTCCATGGTGTTAAAGTTGAACTTGTTGGTAGATAATGGTATGCATTGTATGGGATTAAACGCTCCACAGGATGAAAGTAAACAAAATTGAACGCATCGCCGTTAGTTGTATAGCATTTGATTGAAGGCCTCCCTTAGGCTTCAGTAAAGTAAGTCGAACATATGCTTACGATTTGCATAACCTTGTTTTCATGTGCCATACATCGCACGTTATAGGTCGTACGACAGTGTGACGACATGGAAAAGAAATTTCTACTCCGGTCCATTCATTGGGATGAGCTACATTACTTTTTATATGCCCTGTTGGCTTTTTTTATAATTCATTTATATATATGTTGTACTGTTTTGAAGAAAGCCATCCGCTGATAGGCTGCACATTTAGTTTCTGCTCTTCACCTCGCTACACGAGATACCATGGTATGCTACTCAGTTCACGGCTCCTTATACCTACAATGTATTTGTACTTGCCTTCTCGTGAATATAAAACTCTTGGTGAAAAAAAAATACTTCTGGGGCTCGTTGGTAAGATGGTACAGAAATACTGATAATGCAGAAATGGAATAATAGCAGTGAGGCACGCAACCATAGCACGGTCTTGTAACAAAAAAACTCAGAGATAGGGGAAATATAATGTTCTATGTCATCTATTCCAAGATACTATTAGTCTTTATGCCATAGTGCAACTAATGTATACGCTCACACACGATAAAATCAACAGCCATCTCCTTCAATGAAATGTCCAACCGGAGTATTCACAGGAAAATAAATGATATCTCAATTCTTTATGAGCATTTGTCGCTTAATTTTGTTGGTTATCGTCCATAGTGACAGAATTGCTTCGTGTGGTTAACCATTTCACCTCATAGTAGGCAGCGTAATAGGCAGTAATACGTCCATATGCTAAGATAACCGTTAAAATCTTAAGCATTGGAAAAGGAAGCTAAAAGCCACAAAAAGGGGAAAAAACGAAGCAGTGGTCATAATCACCAGCAGCCAATTTATGTTCTTTTCCAGCAATATCGAACAGCACTTGTCTTGCGGGAGCTGATTATAATTTCCGCCATCCAATTTCCCGCCGACCTCCACTGAACTTCCGTTCAATTGGCACCCGTACTGCAACCGTAATAAACCACTGGTTATCTCTCCTACGCACTGCACGTCCCGGCCAGTTTTATACTTTCCTTTTGCTGTCAAAATATTGGCATCCCCTGTATGCTTTATAATCGGCAGTACTGTCCTCCTGTAGCTGAACGTTATCTCAGCTTTATCTTCTCAAGATTTCTTGTTATTCCCAAAGTCATCACCATCATCAGCCTGGTTACGCCCACTGCATGGCAAAAGCCTCCCCCATATTTCTCCAACTACTCCGGTCATGTACTAATTGTGGCCATGTTGTCCCTGTCTTAATGTCATCCGCCCACCTAACTTTCTGCCGCCCCCTGCTACGCTTCCCGTCCCTTGGAATCCAGTCCATAATCCTTAATGACCATCGCTTATCTACCCTCCTCATTACATGTCCGTCCCATGCTCATTTCTTTTTCTTGATTTCAATTAAGATGTCATTAACTCGCGTTTGTTCCCTCACCCAGTCTGCTCTTTCTTTATGCCTTAACGTTACACCTATAATTCTTCTTTCCATAGCTCGTTGCGTCGTCCTCAACCTAAGTAGAACCCTTTTCGTAAGCCTCCAGGTTTCTGCCCCGTACATGAGTACTGGTAAGACACAGCTGTTATACAGTTTTCTCTAGGGATAATGGCAACCTACTGTTCATGATCTGAGAATGCCGGCCAAACGCACGCCAGCCCATTCTTATTCTTCTGATTATTTCAGTCTCATGATCCGGATCCGGATCATGAATCCGGACCTGCTCTAAATAGTTGTGTTCCGTTACCACTTCCAGTGCCTCGATAGCTGTCGTAAACTGCTGTTATCTTCCGAGGGTGTTAAACATTACTCTACTTTTCTGCAGATTAATTTTTAGACCCATTCTTCTGCTTTGCCTCTCTGGGTCAGTAAGCATGCATTGAAATTGGTCCCCTGAGTTACTAAGCAAGGCAATATCATCAGCGAATCGCAAGTTACTAAGGAATTCTCCATTAAATCTTATCCCCAATTCTTCCCAATCCAGGTCTCTGAATACCTCCTGTAAACACGCTGTGAATAGCATTGGCGAGATCATATCTCCCTGCCTGACACCTTTCTTTATCGGGATTTTGTTGCTTTCTTTATGGAGGACTGCGGTGGCTGTGGAGCCGCTATAGATATCTTTCAGTATTTTTACATACGGCTCGTCTACACCCTGATTCCGTAATGCCTCCATGACTGCTGAGGTTTCGACAGAATCAAACGCTTTGTCGTAATCAATGAAAGCGATATATAAGGGTTGAATATTCCGCACATTTCTGTATAACCTGATTGATAGTGTGAATATGGTCTGTTGTTGAGTGCGTCTTACGGAATCCTGCCTGGTCCTTTGCTTGGCAGAAGTCTAAGGTGTTCCTGAGTCTATTTGCGATAACCCTAGTGAATATTTTGTAGGCACGACAGTAAGCTCATCGGCCTATAATTTTTCAAGTCCTTGGCGTCCGCTTTCTTATGGATTAGGGTTATGTTAGCGTTCTTCCAAGATTCCGGTACGCTCGAGGTCATGAAGCATTGCGTATACAGGGGGGCCAATTTTTCTAGAACAATCTTCCCACCATCCTTCAACAAATCTGCTGTTACCTGATCCTCCCCAGCTGCCTTCCCCCTTTGCATAGCTCCCAAGGCTTTCTTCACTTCTTCCGGCGTTACTTGTGGGATTTGAAATTTCTATAGACTATTCTCTCTTCCATTATCGTCGTGGGTGCCACTGGTAATGCATATATCTCTATAGAACTCCTCAGCCTCTTGAACTATTTCATCCATATTAGTCCATAGCCATATTGCCGGATTTGTCTTTTAACGCCGACATCTGATTCTTGTCAATTCCTAGTTCCTTCTTCACTGCTTTTAGGCTTTCTCCGTTCCTGCTTCTTCACTGCTTTTAGGCTTCCTCCATTCTTCCTTTCAATTCTATCCATATTATACTTCCATATGTCAGCTGTCTTACGCTTGTTGATTAACTTGGAAAGTTGTGCCAGTTCTGTTCTAGCTGTATGGTTAGAGGCTTTCATACATTGGCGTTTCCTGATCAGATCTTTCGTCTCCTGCGATAGCTTACTGGTATCCTGTCTAACGGAGTTACCACCGACTTCTTTTGCATACTTCTTAATGATGTTTATGAGATTGTCGTTCATTGCTTCAACACTAAGGTCCTCTTCTTCAGTTAAAGCCTAATACCTGTTCTGTAGCCGGATCCCGAATTCCTCTAATTTCCCTCTTACTGCTACCACATTGATCGGCTTCTTATGCACCAGTTTCTTTTGTTCCCTCCTCAGGTCTAGGCTAATTTGTGTTCTTACCATCCTGTGGTCACTGCAGCGCACCTTTCCGAGCACGTCCACATCTTGTATGATGCCAGGGTTAGCGCAGAGTATAAAGTCCATTTCATTTCTTGTCTCGCCATTCGGGCTCCTCCACGTCCACTTTCGGCTATCCCGCTCGCGGAAGAACGTTTTCATTATCCGCATATTACTCTGTTCTGCAAAGTCTGCTAATAGCTCTCCCCTGCTATTCCTAGTGCCTATGCCATATTCCCCCCTGACTTCTCTCCAGCCTGCTTCTTGCCTACCTTGGCATTGAAGTCGCCCATCAGTATAGTGTATTATTTTTACTTTACCCATCGGCAATTTCCCGTCTTCATAGAGGCTTTTGACTTCCTAGTCATCATGACTAGATGTAGGGACGAAGACCTGTACGACCTTCAAATTGTACCTGTTATTAAGTTTCACAACAAGACCGGCCACCCTATCGTTAATGCTGTAGAATTCCTGTATGTTACCAGCTGTATTCTTATTAATCAGGAGTCCGACTCCCAGTTGTCGTCTCTCCGCTAAGCCCCGGTAGCACAGTTCGTGCCCACTTTTTAGCACTGTATATGCTTCTTTTGTCCTCCTAACTTCACTGAGCCCTATTATATCCAATTTACTGCCCTCTAATTCCTCCAATAGCACTGACAGACTCGCCTCACTAGATAACGTTCTAGCGGTAAACGTTGCCAGGTAGAGATTCCAATGGCGACCTGTCCGCCCTTGAGCAGGATTGGCCACCCTGGTGCAGTACTTGGCCACAACCTCCCATTTTTACATACAGCTCGTCTACACCCTGATTCCGTAATGCCTCCATGACTGCTGAAGTTTCTACTGAATCAAGCGCTTCCTCGTAAGTAATGAAGGCTATATTTAAGGGTTGCTTATATTCGGCACATTTCTATATCACCTGATTGATAGTGTGAATATGGTCTATTGTTGAGTAGCCTTTACGGAATCTTGCCTGGCCCTTTCGTTGACAGAAGTCTAAGGTGTCCCTGATTCTATTTGCGATTACATTAGTAAATACTTTGTAGCCCGAAGTATGTGCTCCTTACATTAGTACTCGTGGAACGCAATGATTGTACTCAATTCAAAGATAGCGGTAAGCTGCCGATCATAATCTCGTAATGTGCGCCGTATGCAAACCAACCAGTCTTATTTTCTGTAAATGTCCTTCCCTTCATCATGATCCGCTTTCACTAATGTTAATCTTAGCCTTATTCATTCATTCTGTTGACTTAGTGATTCCATGCAGAGCAGTCATACTTTACCTTTAACATAATTCCCAGGAGAGACAAAAATAAGATCATATGCACGTGGGAATATCGGCGCCAAACTGCTAGAAGCTTATAATCAAGAACTGATCCTTGTGAAAAACTCATCAGAGACACCCCAGTCCATAGGCGGTATGAGGGGAAGATGAAATCTTTGACGTTCGACAGTCAGTCGGCAGACATTACGTAGGGAAAACTGCAAGCTTTGTTAAGCAAATGTCGCGTGCTCGTAACTCAATACTTCGCAATGTTGGTGGCGTCGAACTTCCAGGCATTCAGACATAACCGAGATTTGAATTAAACTCAAATCTTGCATATTTATAATCAACAATGACGAGAGAGATACTCGAGGCAAAAGAGAAACACGTTGGTGGTTTTCTTATGCGTTCGCGTCACATGAAATCGGTTCTTGTCTCACGTAATGTATAGCGGTATCATGGTTTGGGTCATTTGCACAGCCTATTACTTTGCACTTCACTGATCCTTTTGCTACGTGTGAACATAGCTGTTTGTTGCACCATCTGGCCAATGTCCGCGCCATAACTGCACTTCAGAACCTATTCAAATATTGTTGATATGGTATCAGCCGTACAGATTTCCATATCATTGTCGATGCAGCATTGGCTCTTTATGTCCGCAGAAACGCCATTTGCATCTCACGTAGCTATGGCATGTCTGAGCAGTAGGCATCAGTGGTGACTAACAGATAAGCTTAACAAAGAGGATCAATTAGCCAGACAGTTGTTTGCCTTGAGTATGTGGCAAACAAAGTAAATGCGAACTCATTGGTTTTGACATGTGAAAATTGAACTTAGCCGGGTTCGTCCTAAAGGGGATTTATTGTAGTACACAAAATAATTGAAATGCTGCGGATTAAGAACATCGTAAATAGTGTGAACAAGTAAATATAGAATCCGGCAATGAAGAAAAAGAAAGCCATGATTGTTCAGTGGCTATGGTGTTGGGCTGCTGAGAACGAGGTCGCGGGATCGGATCCCGGCCACGGCGGCCGCATTTCGATGGGGGCGAAATGCGAAAACGCCCATTTACTTAGATTTAGGTGCACGTTAAAGGATTTCAGGTTGTCGAAATTTCCGGAGTCCTCCAGTACGGCGTGCCTCATAATCAAAGTGGTTTTGGCACGTAAAACCCCATAATGTGCATGGATTCACACTTCACTCATTATTTTCGAATAGTTGGTGAAGCAGCCACAGAAATGGCACAGGCGACTGGGAGGCTGCAATTGAGGTGCACATTGAATTCCGGTATTGGTGAGCAGCAATGAAGCAAAGCGAAGGCCAACCAAGGTGTTGCATGGAGACATGTCCTAATTGTGGAATTGAATCAGTGCACGTCAGTATATCAGTGTCCGTCTTTGCAAATACAAGGAATCAAAGGAGAACACCAGAAGCTATATTGTGTAATGATTCCTTGCCTTCGACTCTGGGTAATATTTAATTTTTCAGCAGCATCATCCATTGTAGCAAATAGGTTAGTGGTTATGGCTAGTGGCTATGGCGTTGTGCTGCTGATAACGAGGTTGTGGGTTAAGTCAAAACGGTAGTGATCATACTTAGACAGAGTTACAATGAAAAAGAAAAAAAAACACTCGTGTACTTACAATTAGGTGCGCGCTAGAGAAACCCAGGTGCACAAAATAAATCCGCAGTATACCAATTCTGTGTGCCTAATAATCAGATTGTGGTCTTGACAGCACAAAACACCACAACTTAATTTTTCCCCAGAATGTGGCTGATACTGCTAATAACAAAGACTTGGTGCCATACCAGCTAATGAGGAACGACCAAAAGGACAAAAAATGACAAGGATTGTTGCATGATATGACCGCAGAACGCAAATGTCAGGGTTATATTTGTGACCGTAAAATTTCTCAATACTATGGCGTATGAGAGCATAGGTTATACCATGCAAATTACAAGGGAAAGCATATGCAAAGAAAGTGTTGAACGATAATGAAGTGTCCTTCCCATACATGTCCTGTTTTTCCTAATAACAGATATAGCATTACCTTTGTTTTCATTAAGAAATTGAGCAGCGCGCTAAGAAACTAAGTTGATCTACATGGTATGTAAGGGATATGACCCCGTACAGGTGGTATAAATATGAAACTGAACACCCACTCAAATTTAAAGAACTGGTTGATGCTGAAGTGTCACATTTGAGAGAACTTTCTGATGCCTATCAAGCTACTATTGTGTAGAAGGATAGGTCAGTGAAACTTGGTTAATTTCATCGTGAAAACTAAATGTTCACAAATTACATTTGACAGGACGTCTGTTCCAGAAGGCCGACGATGTGTGAGCAACAAGTTAGCTCGCAACTAAATATGGTTGGCTTGGTAATGGCTATACAAATCTCCAGTGGACCGCAGGTATGGGGCATTCTCTATGGAAGTCTGGCTCCAACATTATTAGCACACTGTTGCATCTGATCGTAATCAAATATTTAAAGAAATACTGAATAGCAGATTCTCGAATTGAGTAATTTGTTTCTGCGCATTGTTTTCTGTTTCTATTACATTCCACTTGGATTCAAAATTTCGGATGTTCATGCGCTTCAGAATATAATCAACTACTTGATAAATTAAAGCAGTACACTTCAAATATCTATTGGCATGGCTTGAGAAGCACTTGGAATTTGAAACTGGGATGAGTCTATGGTATGTGAAGGCCGTTGATGCACATCGACGCAGACAAATGTCGCTTCGTGACTGAAATAAGTAGCAATCTTCACCTTAGTGCTGACGCGTGTGTGTTACAACGAAACACATTTTTCACACAAAAAGCACTTGGCAGTTCTTTATATAATGTGTGTACAAGATCATGCAAATCGTTGAGGAAGGTAGATTTTATGGAAAAGCTAGCAAGGGTTTTCATGAAGATCAGAGAGCGGGAGACCTTAGATAGATTTTGATTATGAAATCGTGCACTTACATCCACAGGGCCATCATATGGTCAAAGAATCCCGTCCTGTAGACGTTCATGGGCACATTGTCCGGAGGACTCGGGTCGGAAAGTGTCCCTTATCGGCACCGGATTACCTCGACCCATTTCTCGACTCACTGGTTACACTCGAACATCGCCTCTGGTGACAGGCTGCACAGCGTTATCAGGTCCACTGCAGTGTGAAAGGTATAGTGCAAAGTTATTTATGCATTATTATTTTACTTTAGCCTCGTTAATGTGTCTTGTCCATTCTTCCGTCTTTCTGTGCCTTTTTTTTCGTGCTAGACTGCTATATTCGGAACTCATCAATGAGTCCTCAGTATGCAAACAAACTGCCTATGTGCTCCTATTGCTTTACCTGGGCTTTTAATCAACTGTAATTCAAGAGGTGCACGCTATTCGCTCAAATCTAGTAGCGTCGTGAATACATTGGGGTGTGAAGACCGCTTCATATTAATAGTGAAAACGGAAGTTCCTCATTCGAGAACTATTGGAAAAGTATTCTATGTTGAATTACTATCGCTTCTGACAGTATTAGATTTGTTTTTGATTAGGTTTTCAAAATTGCTACTCACATACACCTAATGAAAGTCAGGTACAAGAAAATACTGAATGAGAAAGATGAAGGTGCGTGTTATGATTGTCCCCAAAATATAGCCGGCGTACCATTGTGCTCATTCATAGCTGTAGACGTTGTAAGTAATGTGTTGGATACATCCAACACATTACTTAATGATTACATTAGCTGCCTCAATGGGTTCGGATATGAAAACCTAATTAGTCTTCCAACTCGTTGCCCCACAGATAAACAGGGCACGCTTATCGACCACATAGTATCTAATCTTCTTACTAACCCTGACTGTGGTGTTGTCGAAGCTGCAATAACCGATCATTATCCAACATTCGTTCGCTTAACTTCTACTGCTGGCACTACCGATACAAGCATCACAAGAAAGAAGTTTAATTCGTCAATGTTTATTGAATTAATTGCCGCTGTTGACTGGTCCCCAGTAATGGCATGTGATAACCCTGAAACTGCCTATAATACATTCTCACAAATAATTTCTAATGCTATTTCAGATTCCACGGTAGTCCTTAATTGTAAAAAAACGTTTTCAGCTCCTCGTAACCCATGGTTATCCAGTAGTTTGCTAAATTGCTTAAGGAAGAAAGATAACCTTTACAGAAAAACAAAGAAACAGCCATTTAACACAGCACTTCACGAAAGATATAATAAGTATTCTAACTTACTAGGAAAACTACTCAAACAGGCTAAAACGACGTATTATGAAAATGAAATTAAGTCTGCAGGTAATGATGTCAGAAAGCAATGGAAAGTATTAAACACTTTTTTAGGTCGGTCGAATCATAATTCCGAAATAACTGTGATACAATCGGGGGATCTTCGCCTTGATAATCCCTTGGACATTGCAAACTGCTTCGTTAATTCCTTTTGTGCTGATAATGAAGAGTGCGAAGATTCATTGACCGAAACTTACCCCCGTGTGCCCCATAGCTTTTTTCTTCATCCCGCAACACCTGAAGACATAGTCACAGTCATTTCCAGTCTAAAAAATACAGGTCCTGGTCTCGATAACTTCAGCCCATCTCTCATAAAAACGATAGCGTACCTGATATCTGAAATATTCTGTCACATAGTGAACCTCATCTTTAAAACAGGAATATATCCAACTTCTTTGAAGAAAGCCAAAATAATCCCCGTATTCAAGAAGGGAGATAAGCGTCTAACAGCTAATTACCGCCCTATAGCTATACTTTCATTCTTCAGTAAAATTATCGAAAAACTAATCGTAACACGCTTATCAAGCTATTTATCAAAATTTTGCATCCTATCACCAAATCAATTTGGGTTTCGGGAAGGTTACTCAACTGATTTGGCATTAATATTTCTAACAGACAAGATTCGGCAGGCAATTGACACTGGAAATTTCGCTGGTGCATTATTTATTGACCTTTCTAAAGCATTCGATTCACTTGTTCATAACATCCTTTTTGCTAAATTAGACTCTATTGGTATAACTGGCCCGGCACTGCAATTACTACGTAACTATTTAAAAGATAGAGAATACACTGTATCAATCTGCAGCACTTACTCGCACCCTAAAACAACTAACATTGGTGTACCACAAGGATCTATATTAGGGCCTCTCTTGTTTTTAATATACATTAATGACCTCCCAAAGTACCTAAAGTCCTCTGAATGTATCCTTTACGCTGAAGACACTACCATCTTCTCCTCAGACAAAAGCCTTGATTCATTGATGTGTAAGCTTAATCACGACGCGGCAAATATTGTAACCTGGTGCCAACTAAACAGACTACACATTAATACTGCCAAATCTAACTTCGTGATCTTCTCAGCTAAACAAAAACATATCTCAGTGTATCCATCGCTAACCTTTGCTTCCAGTGCAATTTATCCTGCTGATAGTGTACTGTTTCTTGGCGTCATATTAGATAAACACCTAAAATTTGACGAGCATGTTTTATCTTTAACAAAGAAGGCAGCATATGGAATTAGAATATTAATTAAAGTTCGCAATTTCTTTAAAATGAAGACACTCACCTCCCTCTACTACGCTTTTATTCACACGCATATTAATTATTGCATATCATCATGGGGAAACACGTATCCCACACATTTATCTCCACTACAGCATACACAAAATCAAGCAATTCGCATCATTACACGTAGCAGCTACACATCGGAAGCATCTCCATTGCTCAGATCTAACGGCATTTTATCGTTACAGAAATTAAATAAATACTCACTTGGACTACTTGTTTATAAATCTGTTAACGGAAAGCTCCCATTCCCTATAATTACTACCAGCCAGTATCCATATTCCACGTCTACCCGTTTCGCTTCTACCAACAGCTATTCACTACCAAAACCTAGAACTAATTATGGTAAATTTACTACTAATTTTTCAGCCACACTACTTTGGAACTCATTACCGTGTCATATTAAGATATCCTCTCATTTTTACACATTCAAGTCAAACCTTCGTAAATTTCTGCACTCAATATAACAATGTGATCGTTATCATTTTATTAATAAGTGCTTTGTGTCGTTAATGTTTTACAGCGTAAGCAAGTGACTAACTTAATATGGTGTCTTTTGTGTTTTTATATAGCTGCTTTGTATTTATATATCCTACTCACTTGTAATGGGAGGTCCCCTGTACAGTCTGTTGACTATGGGACCTCCCTCTGTATGTATGTATAATCCCCATTTGTAACCTTATTAATATGCAAATAAAGAACTCTTGAAAGAATTCTTGAACTCTTGTGCAACGGCTACCTGTGATCTGGTGCGCTGTTAGTTTTCAGGGGCATATAATTTAATAGCCGGAAGAAACGCAGGCTCACATTCTTTTTGGAGGGGCTCCAGAAAGCTGGACAAGGAACGTCGATGTTGGAGAAGTACGGGAGCATTCCACGTCGCTTGACGTGGTACGTCATGCAGGCCGTCGATATAATGAACACTGCAAGAAGAGAAAATATTGATATATAACTTGGTATTTTTGTTTGGTCACTTGGTTAGATGCAAACTATGAAAGCACTTAGTATTCATTCAAATATTCATGGCTGCTTGCGTCACTGAACTACAGTTCACAATCAGTACTAGATTTAATACTACAGGCAATGTATATATACTGTTTGCCTTGCATGTGCTGCAAAACAAGCCTCAAATTACATCTTGGAAGAAAGTTTACTGGTAGGCAGTGCTGACACGCAACAAAACAAAACTTAGTGACATGGAAGGAACACTTCATGTTTAGATGAAGTCGGCCGCATCAAGGCAACAAGAGCAGATCTAATCAATGACTATCCATGCTTGGGTATTTGCTGTTATTAGTGATACTGCAGGATCACATCCGGGCCATGGCGGCCGCATTTCGATGGGCGCGAAATGTGAAAACATCCATGGACTTAGATTTAGTTGGACGCTAAAGAACCCCAGGTGGTCGAAACTTCCGGAGTTTACCACTACGTCGTCCTTCATAATCAGAAAGTGGTTTTTACACGTAAAACGCCACAATTTTTTATTAGTGATATTGCATGTCATCAGAATTTTTGTCTGTCAATTAGTCTGTCGACAAAAATCGCCCGACTGGATTTATTTGCTTTAATCATAGCCGTAGCCTGCATGTGACGCTGTCACCTTTCTTTGTTCATTCGCCTAAACAGTAGGGAGTAAGTTACCGCATTCTCCTGATATAGCACTTTGCAGATAGTCTACACGGCTGTATACAGCAGCCGGCGATCTACCTCGTGTGATCATGGTGAAGAGCTCATAGTTGGGTGGGTGGATGGTCATGAACAGGATGCGCGCCTTGGCGGCCTGTCGGACATGGTCGATGAGTGAGAAGTAGTTTAGGATGGGCAAGAGAGAAATCGTTTGGTCGAGCAATGCGAAATTTACATTAACACATGAGAACTAGCTGCATGAACGTCATAAACATCACTGAATCTGAGTGTGTCACCAGCAGCAGGCATCATCAGTAGACAATGTTGTGCTCTACCCGCCGTGGTTGATCAGTGGCTATGGTGTTAGGCTGCTGAGCACGAGGTCGCGGGATCGAATCCCGGCCACGGCGGCCGCATTTCGATGGGGGCGAAATGCGAAAACACCCGTGTACTTAGATTTAGGTGCACGTTAAAGAACCCCAGGTGGTCTGAATTTCCGGAGTCCTCCACTCCGGCGTGCCTCATAATCAGAAAGTGGTTTTGGCACGTAAAACCCCATATATTATTATTATTAATGTTGTGCTCTACCCGCCGTGGTTGCTCAGTGGCTATGGTGTTGGGCTGCTGAGCATGACGTCGCGGGATCGAATCCCGGCCACGGCGGCCGCATTTCGATGGGTGCGAAATGTGAAAACAACCGTGTACTTAGATTCAGGTGCACGTTAAAGAGCCCCAGTTGGTCGAAATTTCCGGAGTCCTCCACTACGGCGTGCCTCCTAATCAGAAAGTGGTTTGGGCACGTAAAACGCCATAATTTTTTAAATGTTGTGCCCTGGCTTGAAATGCAATGGGTAAGGCTGTGGCAAGAGGTATTAGCAGTTAGTGTAGGCGAGAACGTATGGTGGCATTGAATGTCATTGAATTTGCATAAGCACTGACAGTTTTGCCCGGAGCTCGTGGGATTGTCTCGCATGGAGTCATGTTGTATCGATTACAGTGGATAAGTGGTTTGCATACACTGTCCACAGACGGCGCACCTCTGGCATTGTATTGTAGGGACAAGGGGCTCGCATGTTTCATGCTGGTTAAGCTATAAAACACTCATGCCGATTGCAAAAGTTTAGGATGCTCATGTGAAAGACAAACATGAAGGTGAAGCTCTTTTGCCCTAGCTTTTATATGGACCCATGTGGTACTGTTTGTCAATCATTGTAGTGACGTAGTAATAATTGTTTGTTTATAGAAAAATTAATAAAGGAATGAAGGGCACGAAATTACTCCTGACTGCCCTGTAACGTGACTGTAACTGTTTAGCGCGGTAAATGAATCAATAAGCTCAGGCTGTGATCCTACTCCGGCCTTGGTATCACTCCCAGGTCCACCAGGCTCCTGCAGCAGTGAGGTGAACAGCATCCGTTGCCGCATACGCATGTGCCAGCGGCGAACAAGGTACGTAGCACAGTGCTCCAGTCGTGCTGGTGACATGATCACTGCATGATGTCTCCGCGTAGCCGGCTACTCTACTTTAAATGTCGGTTGGCCAGGTTGTCCAGCAGGGTGCAACCTTCTTGTTCTGCACATAGAAGCGCAACATGCATTGTTTAAGTAGCTAGGCCGCTCATACGCGGAGATATGTATGTTTTGCTACATTTTAACATTATTTAACGTCAGCGATGTGCCGTTTCCACAATATTTGAATTACTGATGTAGATGTCGATGTAAACGAATTCGTCGCTTTGGTTAACCCGAAGCGCAAGGTTGCGCTCTAAGGCTTATTGAACATGCGAAATGTCTCATTCAAAACAAACAGTAAAAGCGACGTTCAAGTGCGGAAATCAGCGACGGCAAAGTGGAAGACAGCCGGGTCGGCAGACGGATCTCAGTAAGCCTTTCACGGCCGCACTGTTGACACAACATCGTGATTAGTCTTGCACATCCGGTACTCAGTGAGGGCGACGTGGCTTGGCGGTACGACATGCTTCCCCGGAGATACCAATCGCGATGCACGAAAGGCATAACCGACGCACATTCGACATGGGCAAAAATGCACAAGTAAACAGGCGAATTCCCCGTCCCATTTCCAAAGCATTTCCAGCGGCATGCGACAGAACACAGCACAGCAAATGAAGCATGCAGATTGGTAACGAAAGCATGCTGTAAGGTATATTTCTTTTGTGAACGTAACATTTTCCATCTAATTCTGAGCTTCTGAATAATTTGTTAGTACTGAACTTCATAACGCACTATCAGGAGCAGCTTCAGCATAAATTCGAATGTGATCTATTCTAAAATTATTCAAACATATTGTTCCGTTTCCAAGTTCACCTGCATTTGTAAATGTGCTTTAAGTTAAGATTGTAAAAGGAACGCTCGTGACTGCTATTATATGCTTTAAAGCAGGCTACATAGCAATTAGATTCCATAAAATTACGTTAAGAAGCATTCCAATGAGTCATTTTTGAATGATGTTTCTATTTATGGTGATGGTACAGGGATTGAAATGCGCAATATAGCCGATTTGAAAAAAAATTAGGAATTCATGCCAACAGCATAGAATTTCTGGACTGCCTTGGAAATAGTTCGTTAAGCTAGCTTGTTGTGTGCCTTGCAATCGGAGCAGATAAGAAGCACTCGTTTCTGTATCAGAATTCACATACTGTACCGATTCATTATTTGGATTAATGCTTCTGGCAAACTTTGTCTACTTCCACAGAGCAGTAGTATACCATTGACTGGTAAATATTTGAAATATCCAGAGTTGTTTGGTATTATTAAGATGGGCCATGATATGGCTTATATAGGTGCACGTTAAAGAACCCCAGGTGGTCGAAATTTCCGGAGTGCTCCACTAAGTCGTGCCTCATAATCAGACAGTGGTTTTGGCCCGTAAAACCCCACAATTAGAAAAGGGCTTATATTTCCCGGCCAGAATTGTCCCGTATGGAGAACGTGGGTTTCACTGCGTGCATGTCACCGAAAGCCATATATGCGCACGTGGTTTCTCGCGAGAACTTTCCGGCGTTCGAAGGTTTAGATAATGTCTCTGTCTGATCTGTATGAACGGCACCAGTTGCATCCTTGCTTGACGATCCGCATTGTGATTATAAGTACTTTTTCGTAGGCAGCTTAGGGCATGTTCATACTATTATCTCGCATTTTATGATGCGTTGTATTTTGAGTGCCACATTGTTTTTTACCGCACATTTTGTACCATGTTTTTTTTCTGCACTTGTCACCATACCATGTTATTACAATGTAAATCCCCCTTGCACATTGTTCCGATGAGCAGCCTGTAAGGCACAGTGAATAAATAAATGAATAAATATATAAATAAACACAAGTAAATAAATACATAAATAAATAAATACATTGCTCTATAATTATTTTAGATCCATGGTCGACGCCCCGTACGCGACGCTAAGAACCAGGGTGCGTAAATTTTCTATTCCCACTCTACGTAGTACCGACTGTCTATCGAACAGTATGCAAATTCTTGAAAACCGAGGAAACACGCCACACGCATTTTTTTCTGCGTGAAGGTGTTGACAAACCTCTAATTTTTTTTTTACATTTCCAGAGCAACGTGCTCGCCGTACGTGGCGATGATGGCGAGGATCTCCCCACCGCGGACTCGGAACCACAATCCCTCGATCGGGAGCAACTTGCTGCCGGACCGCCGAACAGCCGCTGACCCAGGCTGGAGAAGTTCAGCTGGAACGTCAGGTCTCGAACTTGCGTCACAGTGGCCACATTTATCGCCACGACAACGAGGCAATTGACACACTTGTTGGAAATGCCGATAAACGCTTGGTTACACATACACACAAATAAAGAGACTCATGACAGCGCTGGTCACAAGACCAGAAGAGGACGACGACGGCGGCTTTTAGCGCCGATGACGTGCAAGACGACTCACGCTTTTGTACCACGAGTCCGACTAATAAGTATTTGCCGCGTAGATCTTCACTAGCCATAGGAGAGGTTGGGACGGGTCATCGAAATAGAGCATCGGTAACACAGGCTCACCAAGGTACGCTGTTGGTAACGGCAGAGGAAACGCAATGAGTGAAACGTTGGCGGATGGCATGAATAGCCCAAAGAACGAAAAATCACGCACGGCGGCAAAATGTGATGTTCATGGGAGCGTATTATATTCGCGCAATGTGTTTTTCACCAAGTCACCAAGGTGTTCAGGGACCCGTTCAAGCCTGTACTGCACAACGCAGATTCTGTGTAGTGCGCGTTAGAGACTTCGTAATTTAAATTTGTGCAAGTGGAGCACAAGTAGTGATATGAATTCATAATCAGGCTATCTTAATGTCCAGCGTTCTCCCATTACCACTATCCTGTGCCAGCTATTTCCAACTTGCACATGCGAATTTTCTCATCATCCCACCTCGACTGCACTTTCCTTTTCTTGGCACCCATTTGGTAACTATTACGGTCCACCGGTTATCCCTTCTACGCATTACATAGCCAGCCCAGCTCCATTGTTATCTCTTCATGTCTATTACAATAGCGGCTATCCTTGTTTACCGTCTGATCACAGCGCTCTTTTCCTCTCTGTTAATGTTACGACTAACATTCTTCGTCCCATTGCTCTTTATGCGGTCTTGTTCTCGAGCTTCGTTGTCAACCTCGATGTTTCGGCCCCATACGTTGGCACTGGTAGAATGCAGTGATTGTATACTTTTATTTTCTGCGTTAGTGTTACGCTCCCAGTCAGGACGTGGCAATGGCTGTCGTACACGCTCCAACCTATTTGCAATCTTCTGTAAATTTCCTTCTCTTGATCAGTGTCTCCTTTGACTTTAGATTTAGGTAAAGAAACTCCTTAACACTTTAGAGGCTGGCTGGAAATCTTGAACTTTTGTTCCCGTGCCGGGCTATTGATCATCTTTGCCTTCTGATATTGATATTGAACTACACTATTACACTTTTTCTGTTAAGGCCCTCATTCATTTGTTGTAATTCCTCCCAAAAGTTGCTCAACAGGACGTCGTCTGCAAACCGAAGGTTGCCGAAATGTTCGCCGTTGAACCTCTCTCCTAAGCCTTCACATTTTAGCAGCTTCAGTACTTCGAAGCCTGCAGTAATAGCATTTGAGAGATTGCGTCTGTTTGCCTGACTCCTTTCTTTATAGGTGACTACTTTTCATGTGGAGAACAAAGGTAGCTGTGGTTTCTTTTTAGACATTTCGCAAGATATTCACGTACGCCTCCTGCACTCCTTGATTACTTAATACCTCTCTGGAAATGCGCTTGATTCAGTAGAGATACCAGCAATCATAATCTATGAAAGCCTTGTAGAGAGGTTGCTTGCACTCTGCAGATTTCTCCATTACCTCATTCATAAGAAGGCGGTGACGTTGTAGAACATCACTTCTTGAAGCCACCCTGGTCTCTTGCTTGACTGAAGTCAAACGTTGCGCTTATTCTATTTGAAGTTATCTTCATGAATGGGCTGAAACGAAGTGTCCGGTGTGACGAGCTTCGTAATCCAATTACAAATTGGAGTGCTAGCTATCTTGACTCGCACCTTTTAAGACTCAGTACAAATATGACCTCTACGGCGAGATAAAAAATTATCCGCATTTTCTTTGATGTAAAACTTTAATGGGGAGCACTTAACACTAATAGCGAAATACGGTTGCTGTCGGCGTTTTTGGATGCTTTTAATAGCAAACTCTGCAACGTAAGTATCCGAAAACTTCTGGAACCAGCGCCCTCATTAGCGGACAACGAAGCCTGATGTGACACGTCACTTATACTGCTATTCGTAACGCATCTTGAAGACATACCACAGGTTAAGTACGTTGAAAAAAATCTCATGACTTATGACGCGAGCCTCTGAACAGGCGTCTGCGTATTCATTGTGTAGTCGGCAAAGGTACCTTTGCCATTGGCATTTTGCGTAAGCTAAGCAATTGGCGTATGTGATTGAGCCACTTCAATGATGCACGTACTTTCCTGCTGCGTTGCAGTTTTATCGCTTCTTGCGGGTGCTCCACCCTCTCTCTCGCTTAACCGGCAGCTTCCTTAAAGCTGTTCCCAATGTTCTGCCTCTGAAATTTCGATTGCCTTCCCTCTCGTGCAGCTTCTGCCTTTCGGCTGACAAACGTTCGTCAGCATTTAGGCGTCGCCACGAATAAGTTCTGAAACTGTTTTGATTTCCATACCAGAGTTGACATCTATGCTTGCGATATGCTGCCGATTCCCGGCAACTTCTGTTCGGTTAATGAATTCGTTGTTTTATCGTATTTTCATTTCGGCGAGCGCGAATATGTAGAGTACGTAAACAAAGGCAAAGATTACAGGCAGTCTCTTCATCATAATTATGTGTGCGCGTGCGCACGATGTTTCACACCACCAGAAAAATGATTTCCCTCGTGTAAGAACGTTCACTGGCTTGGAAATAAACTTGTCTTGAAAAGAAGCCGTGTGTGTCGTCTCCCTTCGTTTTCCTCATGAATGTCTCGCATACGAATGATGCGTTCGCTACCTACAAAATAACCCATCCGTACTGACGTTGCCGTGTGCATCATTTTTTTTTCAGCGTAGACAAATAGCACCAGTCAAGCGTATGAAATGGTTCGAGTGCATTAGAGGCAAGACGCTGTTACTCTACGCCGCGGCAAAGTCGACGAGGAAGAGTGTAGGGTCACCACGCAGCCAGCGTTACTGGCGGCTTTCTGTGCGCATAAGCATGGCCAGAGCGGGGTGGAGCACGTCTTATCTCGTCGCCAGAACGAGCTGTGAGAGCATGGACCGCGAAAACGGCCTAGCTGGCCAAGCTACTGGTCGACAAAAAAACCGTAAAGGGTGTGCCGCTCCGGTAGCCGAGTGGCTTGAGTGTTCAACTCGTATCCTTCAGGACGGTGGTTCGATTCCCGCTGCCTGCTTCGTTGTGGAAAAAAAAAATACCACAGCGATGTGGGTATCGAGACTCGAACAGCCGTGAGGACGGCTGTTCGAACCCCGGTGCCTGCATCGTTGAAAAAAAAAAGTCAGCGATGCGGATGCCGGGGCTCGAAGTGCCGTCCATGAAGGGCCGAGGTGGACGAGATGCTGGGTCCCAGACACCAGTGGACCAGCTGCATCATGAGGCCGGCGTCCGCATAGCAAATGCGCGGATTGGAGGCGATGCGCATGTCGGCACTAAGACGCAGATGACCCCCTGGTAGTTCCGGCACCCAGCATACTCCCTGCACACCCAGCTGTACCGGAGTGTGGTGGATAAGGGGGAGTTTTGTGTCATGGTGCACAACATTTCCTCTCGCTATCCCCCGGGTATCCTAAGAGGGTGGATACCTGTTGCTTTTGGGGGAAGTGCGGGGCGGACCCCAAGGGGAAGACACCCCCCCGCCCCCAAAGAAAACCGAACCCCGCACACAAAACCGACCCGGCACACCCCCCCCCCAAAAAAATCAACCGCGACCCGCCCCCCCCCGCAACCCAAAAAATTCGCCGCGACCCCCCCCCCCCCCGAAAAATTCCGCTCCCCGCGCCTTCCCTTACAGGTCGACCTCTAGGGGAACGGCGGGATTTTTCGGGGGGGGGGGGGTCGCGGCGAATTTTTTGGGTTGCGGGGGGGCGGGTCGCGGTTGATTTTTTCGGGGGTGTGCCGGGTCAATTTTGTGTGCGGGGTTCGGTTTTCATTGGGGGCGGGTGTCTTCCCCTTCGGGTCCGCCCCGCACTTCCCCCAAAAGCAACAGGTATCCACCCTCTTAGGATACCCGGGGGATAGCGAGAGGAAATGTTGTGCACCATGACACAAAACTCCCCCTTATCCACCACACTCCGGTACAGCTGGGTGTGCAGGGAGTACAGCTGCGTGCCGGAACTGCCAGGGGGTCATCTGCGTCTTAGTGCCGACATGCGCATCGCCTCCAATCCGCGCATTTCCTATGCGGACGCCGGCCCTAGGATGCAGCTGGTCCACTGGTGTCCGGGGACCCAGCGTCTCGTCCACCTCGGCCCTTCATGGACGGCACTTCGAGCCCCGGCATCCGCATCGCTGACTTTTTTTTTTCAACGATGCAGGCACCGGGGTTCGAACTGCCGTCCTCACAGCTGTTCGAGTCTCGATACCCGCATCGCTGTGGTATTTTTTTTCACAACGAAGCAGGCAGCGGGAATCGAACCACCGTCCTGAAGAATACGAGTTCAACACTCAAGCCACTCGGCTACCGGAGCGGCACACCGGTTACAGTTTTTTTGTCGACCAGTAGCTTGGCCAGCTAGGCCATTGTCGCAGCCCATGCTCTCATAGTTCATTCTGGCGACGAGATAAGACGTGCGCCACCCCGCTCTGGCCATGCTTATGCGCACACGAAGCCGCCAGTAACGCTGGCTGCGCGGTGACGCTACTCTCTTCGTCGTCGACTTTGCCGCGGCGTAGAGTAGCAGCGTCTTAACTCTAATGCACTCGAACCGTTACATACGCAGTAAGGATGGGTTATTTTGTAGGTAGCGAACGCATCATTCGTATGCGAGACATTCATGAGGAAAATGAAGCGAGACTAGACACACTGCGTTAATTCAAGAGAAGTTTATTTCCAAGCCAGTGAACGTTATTACAAATTTCTGGTGTGAAACAGCGTGCGCACGCACACACACAGAATGGAGACATCAAACTCAACTTTGCAAGACCCCGAAAGGCGGTAGCTGCTCGAGACACTGCAATCTTCATTTTAGACGCAGACCATCTAGGACAGCTTTCAGGAAGCCTCCGGCCAGGCAGAAGCGTGCGGCCGTTCATGCCGAAGGATAGGGCACCAGAGAAATGCCCGCGGTGGAACTTCAATAGAGCACGAAATATCAGACGGTTTAAGAAGCGAGTTTGCCGATTTACGCTAAACGTAATCAGATTTGTGGGATGTTCCGGCGTGCGTCCGTTCAAGACGACCAGTTTACCGCATGGGAGCACAAACGCAAAGACTCCGCAAAACATACTGCCGTCTGGTGCCTCGTGCGAAACGTATCCAAGCCAAGACAATCCATTAGCAAACGCCTCGCCGTTCCTACGCCGACGTGTCTGGTTAGGCCTACGGGCGCCGGAATCGCCGGCTGACCTGAAATTTTACGTGCTATGCGGTAATGTTTCAGGCGAGTTTCAGGTCGCCAGTACCTATAACACTCATTTTTATAGGTACTGGTGACAAACGCGTCTCAGAGAGCGGTTATCAGAACATACGCTGAAGCTGGAGCCATGGGCGCCGCCATGTTCGACACTACTAAGCGTACGGACACTCGAACCTGAAACTTCTCAAATACCGTACGCTATCATAGCGCACGCAAGCCGCAAAACGCCACTAACGTTCAGGACGTGTCCAGGGTCGATATTTCTTCACGTACGTAATGCGATTGTTCGGTTGCAAACGCTAAACTGAACCGGTCAATCGAACAGTCTCTTCAATCCTGAAAGACGATTGCTTAGCTTGCGCATAATGCCAGTGGCATGGGTATCTGCACCGGCTACATCATCGATAGGCACCAGTGGCGCGTCATAGGTCATTGCCAGATTTTTTTTTTCTTACTTACTCGACCTCTGGCGAGTCCTTGCGATTCTCTGTGAATAGCAGTATAAGTAACGTGTCCGACGAGGCTTCGTTGTCCGTTAACGAAACCGCTAGTTGCGGAAGTCTCCAAATACATTGCAGAGTTCACTGTTCAAAGCACACAACACTAACGCGAATAGTATTAGGGAGTAGTTAACCCTGTAGTGCCCAAACACAGTTCCACATAAGAAAAATCATAGAATTTCCTCGATTTCTCGTCTTCGAGGACACATTTCCACTGTGAATAAGTTCAGCAAGCGCTCGTTTGCAATTAGATTCCGAACCTAATCACAACCGCCACATGGCTCCAACAAATTCACGAATTTCCCATTGAGTAAAGCCACCACTCAACCTCAGTGAGGCAAAATAAAAGGCTGGCTTCGGGATGTTCAACAGATCTCTTTCCCTTCTCTTCTTCCTCCTGTCATCAGTAAGGCAATCGACTCTACAATCCACTCTACAATCCTTTCATTCATTACGACTGCTGGTGTCTCTAAGGAATCAAATGCATTTTCATAGAAGTATTACGTAATCAAGAAGTACATATGGCATACGTGAATATATTCGGAAATAGCTCAAACCATTCCTCAGCTACCTTTTTTCTCCACAAGAAAAGTAGAAATGTACGCATAAAACAGTCAGTGAAGGAGACGCAAACTCTCCAATGGTATTCACTGCATGCTTCACAGTACGAAAGCTGCCAAAATATGGACTACGAGAGGTTCAACGGCCAACATCTCAGCAACCTTCGGTTTGCAGACGACGTCCTGTTAAGCAACACGGGGAGGAATTACAAATGATTGAGGGCCTTAACAAAAAGCGTAATGGTGCAGTTGGATTAATATCAGGAGAAATGATCAATAACCTGGCAAGGGAACAAAAGTTCAGGATTGCCAATCAGCCTCTAGGGTCTGTGAACGAGTCCATCTACCTAGGTCAGAAGTCGCAAGAGACGCTGATCAAGACAAAGCAATTTACAGAAGCGAAAGAATAAGTTGGAGTGCGTACGGCAAGCATTGCCAGATCCTGAGCGGGAGAAAAAAGCCACTATGACTAAAAAAACACTGTCGCAGAAAAAGTCTACAATCACTGCATTCTACTGGCGCCAACATATGAGGCCGAAACATGTAGGTTGAAGAAGCTCGAGAACAAGACCGCGGAAAGAGCAATGGGGCCAATAACGTTAGGCGTAACGTTCAGAGACGGGAGAAGAGCTGTGGATTAGAGGGTAAACAGGGATACGCGCTATTGTAATCGAAATAAAGAGAAAGGAATGGAGCTGGGTAGGCTATGTAATGCGTAGGATGGATAAACGTTGGAGCGTTAGGGTTACAAAATGGGTGCCAAGAAAACGGAAGCGCAGTCGAGCTGAGATAAGAAAATTCGCAGGCGCAAGTTGGAAGTAGCTGGCACAGGATAGCGGTAATGCGAGATCGCTGGGAGAGGCCTTCTTCATGTAGTGGACATGAAAATACCCTGATGGTGAATTAGTACGGCTACTTGTGTTCCACGTACGCAAATTTAAATTACGAAATCTCAAACGCGCACTATACAGAATCTGCGTTGTGCAGTACAGGGTTAAAAGGGTGCAGAAACACATTGGTGACTGGATGAAGAACACATTGCGGGAATACGCTCCCGTGAACATCACATTTCGTCGGCGTGCGTGGTTTTCCGTTCGGCGGGCTATTCATGCCACCCACCGTTTCACTCCTCGAGTTTCCTCTGCCGATACCAACAGGGTAACTCCGTAAGCCTGTGTTACCGAAGCTCTATTTCGATGACCCGCCCCAACCTATCCTGAGGCTACCGAAGATCTACCCCGCAAATACTTATTAGTTGGACTCGTGGTACGAAAGCGTGAGTCGTCTTGCACGTCATCGGCGCTGAACGCCGCCATCGTCGTCCTCTCCTGGCCATGCGGCCAGCGCTGTTTGGAGTCTCTTTATTTGTGTGTATGTGTGTAACCACGCGTTTGTTGGGATTTCGAGCAATGGTGTCAATTGCCTCGTTGTCGTGACAATAAATGTGGCCACTCTGACGCCGGTTCGAGACTTGACGTTCCAGGTGAACTTTTCCAGCCTGGGTCAGCGTCTGTTCGGCGGTCCGGCAGCAGGTTGCTCCCGATCGAGGGATTGCAGTTCCAAGTCCGTGGTGGGGAGGTCCTCGCCATCATCGCCACATGCGATGAGCACGTTGCTCTGATCGTGAAAAATTAATAATTAGAGGGCTGCAGACACCTTCAGGCAGAAAAAATTGATCGCGGCTTTCTTTCCTCAGTTTTCAAAATTTTGCCTTCTTTTCGATAGACAGTAGGTGCTATGGATGGTAGGAAGAGGAAATTTACGGACCCTGGTTCCTAGTGCCGGTCACAGTGCGTCGAACGTGGATATAAGATAAGAAATAAAGTTATATACATTTTCTATTATCTATTTATTTATTATTGTAGAGTACCTAACAGGCTACTCATCGACAAAGTGTAAGGGGCCTTTATATGGTTAACGACAAGGTGTGGTTGCAAGTCCCCCCCCCCCCCACCCCTCAAAAAAAGAAAAGAAACGTATGTTTCAAAATGTACGGTAAAAACAAAGTGACATTCAGGATACAACACATCATAACTTGCAAAAAAATTAGAGAGAACGTGGCCTAAACTGTCTACGAGGAAATACTTATCATAATGCACATCGCCAAGCAAGGATACAAATGGTACTGTTCATAAAAACTGGACAAAGAGCCATTACCTAAACCTTCGAACGCCGCAAAGTTCTCGCTCGAAACCGCCCGCGCATACGTGACGTTCGGTGACATGAGCGCAGCGCAACCCATGTGCTCCATGCGGGACAATTCTAGCCTGGAAATATGAGCAATTAGATGGGCCATCCTAGTAATAGCAAATAACTTAGAATATTTCAAATATTGAGCTGTCAATGGCATACTAATGCTTTGTGAGGTTAGCCAATGTTTGTCAAAAGCATGAGTCCTAGTGATGAATCAGCCCAGTATGTGAATTGTGATACAGAAAAGAGGGCTATTTATCTGCTCCGACGGCAAGGAACACATCAAGCTAGCTTAACGATAGGCACTCCAGAAATTCGATGCTGTTGACATGAAGTCTTAATTTTTGCAATTCGGCTGTATTTGCCATTTCAACCCCTGTGTCATCAGCGTAAACAGCAACGTGACCAGAAAGCAATCGATCGGAATGCCTGTAGCTTAACGTGGCATACTACTGTGTTACATGTTGCTCTCGGAGAGCAGCAGTATGAGGAAAATGAATCAAATTATTTCTTCAAACAACTCTATTCAGAATAGTTTCCCACCATTCTGACACAAACTGTGCAAATTGACTTGTGTCAGAATGTCCGTCACCTACAGCTACAGTGGCTCAGGCCAATGTCTTAATTCCAGTTTGGCGAGTAAAGGTGCACACGTCACAAGAAATCAACAAAAGGTTGTACAATAGCATTGGATACATAACATTGGAGGGAAAACACCGGTTTTTTATCATCTTTGGCAATATTAGGTTATCAAAGGCGGTATAATCAGGCTCGTACAGCTACATAGCCTGGTTTACTGCGTAACTTCACTTGTATGCCTAATATGGCTGCGGGGAAAAATATAACAGTACTCTTGCGTGGATATCATATTTGATCACACATTTACCAATTTGAAGCTACTCGAGAAATATTGGAAACATACTGTACTCTGAAAGTTTGACAATTAAATTAGACGACTGAATTGAATCGAAAAATACCCAAATTGTTATTCAATATTTTCTAATATCCGCCAACCCTCAATACCGCATGAATTCATACCAATCAGTCATACCGATCACACTGCTATGCTAAATGTCCACAGGCAACGGTTCGCACGTATCTCACCTTTGAGGGTGACACGGAGACCTCAGTTTGCAACAAATACGTCAACTGCTTCCTTGAGCCCGACATACAGCTTCCTGCCTGCTCCGCTACAAGCCTGCAAACCATTTCATTTTAATCAACACAGCATTAAAACTCCCCCCAATCAAGAATAATCAACTTCACTTTGTCTTCCTGTCACATTCTCTATCAATGTTGATCCACGATACACATATATTGCGTTTGGACAGTAATGAGCGTCCCAGTGCTGAGCGTGCTTCTCACAGAATTCTTCAGTGATATTGACTGCACTGCATTTAGGTTGAATGCTTCACTAAAATTCCCTATCCAACACCATGGTTGTCGTTCACTTTCCTTCGTTGCTGCTCCCCCACACTGGAACTGAATGTACAGCTGAACTGCAGCCTATCAGTGGCCTGTGCCATTTCTGTGGCCGCTTCACCAACTACATTAATTTATAAGTGAAGTGTGAATCCATAAATATTGAGTTTGCAATATTCTATATTTCCCTTGTTTGTACAATTTAAGATGTTCTAAATTTGCAAAATTTCAAAACGGCTTTGTTAACTTGAGTAAAGGACCTTGATGAGGAGCCCGGTACAGTAGAATGTTTTGATGTTAGAAACAATGGGTTACAATTATGTTTGCAGAAAAAGTAACCACGGTAAATATACGTGAGTAGATCCTCAATGTGCCCTTGCTGATTGATAATTACGGCGAGAACAATGGCCAGGTGGGGCAAGCAACAAAGATGGTCACAGGTAGAAAAAACGCAGTATTGAAGAACAAAATTACAGCTTCTGCAGAATGGCCGAAGCAATGCACTCAATGATAGCGTTGTTCCACAAGTGACACAACAAAAAAAGTCATGTGACGACAACGCATAAAAAACTCCCCAGGATATTTCTTTTCCACCTGAACTATCTCTCTCACCACAGTTGACGGTTAAAAATATGCAAGATTATAGTTTCGTTGAACATTCGGCGATATCCAAGTGCATAGAAGTTAGGCGCCACCAACATATTCACTTGACAATTGCGTGGACGCAATTGTCAAGCGAAGGATACTGGAATTTACGCAAGATCATTCTCGAGGAAATACATGAGCCTATAGCCCGCTATAATGTCTGCCCAGCCTTCCTTGTATTTAAGTAATAAGCTGCATTTGGACAGGCCTAACGATTTCTGGAAATTCATATACACTGACACTAAATAAAGGGAATACAAAAATTTAGAAAAAATATTGCCGAGGTAAAGCATAGCTTATTGAAGGTTGTTAGAATGTACCCCCAGTCCTGTTCTGACTTCTCTAAAGATTTTACTGGAAGGAGATATCATTACCAGTGCGAACACCCATATAAGAACACTAATTAAAGCGAAGCATACTGGAATTGACGCAAAATTATTGTTGAGGAAAAAACTGGAGAAAGTCTGCCTAGCCCTCTTTGTTTTTAACTAAAAAGCTGCACCTGGACCGGCTTGACGACTTCTGCAAAATCTCATACATTGGCACTAATAAAAGGGAATACTAAAATTTAGGAAAAATATTGCCGAGGTAAAGCATAGCTTCATAACGGTTGTTAGAATGTACCGCCAGTCCTGTTCTGACTTCTCTAAAAACATTACTGGAAGGACATATCATTACCACTGCAAACACCCATATACCCACACTAATTAAAGTGAAGGAAAGAGGAATTTACGCAAAATTATTGTCGAGGAAAAAAAATGAGCCTATAGCTCGCTAGAAAATCTGCCCAGCCCTTCTTGCTTTTAACTAAAAACTGCACCTGGACCGGCTTGACGATTTCTGCGAATTCACATACATTGACACTAATTAAAGGGAATACAAAAATTTAGGAAAAATATTGCCGAGGTAAAGCATAGCTTAATAACGGTTGTTAGAATGTACCCCCAGTCCTGTTCTGACTTCTCTCAAAACATTACTGGAAGGACATATCATTACCACTGGAAACAGCCATATACCAACACTAATAAAAGCGAAGGATATTGGAATATACGCAAGACAATTGTCAAAGAAAAGATAGGAGCCTATAGCCTGCGAGAAAGTCTGCCCAGGTCTCTTTGTATTTAAATGGGGATATGCACCTGGACACAGAGGACTTTTGCAAATTCACATACATTGACACTATTTAAAGGGAATACGAAAATTTAGGACAAATATTGCCGAGGTAAAGCAAATCTTAATGAAGGTTGTTAGAAGGTACACCCAGCCCTGTTCTTACTTCTCTAAAAACTTTACTGGAAGGACATATCATTAGGGCAGCAAACAGCCATACACCAACAGTAATAAAGCGAAGGATACTGGAATTTACGCAAAATTATTGTCGAGGAAAAAACATGAGCCTATAGCCTGCTAGAATGTCTGCCCAGCGCTCTTCGTTTTTAATTAAAGAGCTGCACCTGGACCGGCTTGACGTCTTCTGCAAATTCACCTACACTGACACAAATTAAATGGAATACAAAAATTTAGGGAAAAGTATTGCCGAGGTAAAGCATAGCTTAATAGAGGTTGTTAGAATGTAAACCCAGCCCTGTTCTGAATTCTCTAAAATCTTTACTTGAAGGAAATATCGTTACCACAGCAAACATCCATATACCAACACTAATTAAAGCGAAGGATACGGGAATTGACGCTAAATCCTAGAGGAAAAACAGGAGCCCATAGGCTGCTAGAAAGTCTGCCCAGCGGTCTTTGTTTTTAACTAAAAAGCTGCACCTGGACAAGCCTGACGAGTTCTGCAAATTCACATACATTGACACTAATTAAAGGCAATACAAAAATCTAGGGATAATGTTGCGGATATAAAGCATATAGCTTAATAAAGATTGTTAGAATTTCTGCGCGGTTCTTTTCTGATTTTACTTGGAAGGGCATATCATTACCACTGCAAATACACGTATTCCAACACTCATTTCAGCTGAGAATGCCTTCGTCTTCGTGACATCGCTTCACAGACGTCTCAAATAGTACATCCGCCTTATTTATTGCATGCATTTCAGAATAGCTTCTGAGCTGCTTAAAGCACAATTCTAAAAATTTTAGGAGGCGAAGGTAGTGCATAAATAGTGCATTAGTTTACTCGTCGCACAGAATAAAATGAAACACTTGTGCATACCGCCGTTGGTCGTACAGCCTTCAGTAAAAATCTTGACTTCAGAGATATCATAACCCGCGCGTTGGATCATTATTCTCCACCGATGTTAACACCACATAAACAAGTTTAAACATCAGCATACGTAAATCTGCCTGAAGTATTTCTGGAATTCTCTATGACGAAGTTTTTAATTGCGCTTAGGAGTGCCTAACGAACATCTTATTTATTTCAACTAGACGACATCAAAATTGAGAACGTGGTGCACTGAAGAGGCGGCTGCATTAGATTTGTCTATCCACCGATACGCCTACTTCCCGACCACGAAACAGAAAGCGACTTCACAAAAAAGCAGCGTATGACACTTCGACTGACCGCTACACCAAAAGTTGACAAGGGTAATTAATTCAGAATAGTTGCAAGGATTGTGCTCTACTCGTATGCTAAGAAGCGGAAGCTTGCAAAGGCCGGCCTGTCCATCTCTGCCTTGTGTGAACCAAACGCCATGGAGATGTCCTATGAAAAGGAGCAGCCAGCATTGATCCAGCCACGTCGTGGTGTATTTAAAAAGCGGCGTGCGTTGCATTCGGAAGTTAAAAGCTAAAGCCTTTCCCGATAACGCAACCACATGCACCGACGACGACAAAATTACAGCCAACGCGAAAGGAGCCCGCGATATCGTTTGAGGCTTGACTGCCTTTTATTGCAGCGAGGACAATCATTATATACAAAGAAATTGCCGAAATGAAATAACGTTAAAGAACGAACTTAACATCGATGATAAGTTTGCATATGTTAACCCACAACTTGCACTACTTTTTTAATAAAACGTTTGCAAAGAAGAAAATCCTTCGGTACCTGTGATTCCTTAGCGCATGTGCGATCTTTTCAGCAGCCCGGGAGGAGGCCACAAAAACAGCTTGCCATGAGGTGTACGGGGTGCGCAGCAACACATGAAGGCAGAACAACTGGACTGGCGTTGAGATACCAGGTCGCAAGATCAGCTGGCAACCAGATCCGCAGTGGAGGCTCCGAGGCACCATCGTGCTAGAAGGCTTCGCCACCCGTTCTGCAGGTCAGGCAGCAAGACGCAGGTCCCCTGGAACATTTACCCAAGATTTCATAAATTATATTGACTGAAGGGCAACACGTACCCAACGACACGTATTTTTACGGGGTTTTACGTGCCAAAACCACGATAGCATTATGAGACAAAGTATAATGCGGGACTGTGGAATGAATTTTAACGCCACTATTTTAACGTGCACCCAAGGCACGCTACGTGGGCGTTCTTGCACTTCGCCCCCGTCGAAATGCGGCCACTACGGCCACGATTTGATGCCACGCCTTAGGCCGTAGCAGCGCAACGCGAAAATCACTACGCCATCATGGCGGGTAATGGCACATAACCAGGGTCTAAAGATGGTTCACTGATGAGAGGCACATACACAGTGAACCATAATGGCGTGAAAGAAGTTGATGGAGGAGCACCATATAACATCACATAAGCAGTCACCCAAGTTGGTCCGAAGAGTTGATTGGAACCCTCTTCGCTTAGCACAGCTGCCCGATGCTCTACCCAGCAAATCACAGGCTTTCCCGAGACCTCAGTTGGCGTAGAACAGGTTAGCCGTGGATAAATAAACCAACAGACAGATAAGCTTACCTAAAGCTGGGTGAAGTTCGCAAGGAATACTGACCGCAATAATTAGAATGTGCAACAGCCAGCGTCAGCTTACATCTAATGAGGTGTGTTCGTGTTTGCCTGTGGGCGGTCGTCAACGTGCTTGTTAATTTAGTTAGTAAGCAAATATTTGCGGCATGTTATGCGGCTGATAAAAAGACTAACCTTACTTCGTATACAGTTTACTGCGCGTGAAATTGTTTTATACGCAGTGATCTTGGCAGTGTGAAAGGCAATAGAAATATTACGGCACAACACGTCTCGTCTTCCGTGCGCTCACCTTGGTGGCGTTATTCCTGTAGTCGGCCACGGTGATGCGTCCAGTGCTTGACCCGATGAGGACCCACGAAAAGCGAGCATCGCCTTTGATGGACAGTCCGTGTATGACAGGCACATGTGGATCGTTTGTTCTTGGCACTCATGAAAAATGAAAGAAAGAAAAACATCCCACGTGTATGTGAAAAACAAAAGAGAGATGCGGACAGGAAACCTTGCACTATTCTGTACACCCTCAGATAGCAATCTCGGCACAAAGCGAGGAAAGCTTTCGGCTGTACACTCGCACTGAGGCGGTGTGATTACCTGTGAAAGTGATCGCCTAAGAAGTGATCGTCTCAGATGCTGCTGCTGAACCACTGGCCATCCGCGCCTGAATGACAATTATTCACCCACATATTTTCATACACAGGAACGCAATTTGAAAGCAAAGATACGGCCCTTGGTGTTTCCTGCGAAGATATTAATGCGCTGATGGGACAGTAAACGATGGAAAGGAAAAACCAGAACGGGCAAACGCAAGGGAACCAGAATAACATAGTACCAATTCCCAACAAATCAATAATACGGTCTAAGCACAGGGAAGAGACAAAACCCTGACATGAAGCGCGACATAATAGGTTGTGCAGAATGGCCTAGGCCATCCACTCCGTGACACAGCGATTTCTCACATGAGACAAGAACAGAACCCATACGATGCTGACGCATAACAAACCCAATCATTATACTTTTTTTTTACTTCGAGTATCTTTCTTGCCGTAGTTGATTCGAATGAACATCAAAGATTTGTTTCTTTGAACTTTCGGCGATAACCGTATGTTTGGAAGATGGACGCCACCTGCATTTTCTCCTCTTCGATTATATTCATTCTACCTTTGCTGAACACAGCGTGCAGTTTTGCTCAAGTTATATTTAGCTACAGAGTGATTGACGAATGTAACATTTCATTTTCTTCCAATTAGGGCTAAGGACTGCTGTGCACATGATGTTCTGCTAGAACGATCAATTTCCGGTTGTAACTTTCAAACTTCTTGGTAGGGAATTCTTAGGTGTGTATCAATGCGCTGTGCGATCTCTTTATCTTTTCTCTCGTGGGAATTGCTGGTAACGGTAAGGTTTGACTGGCATAACTGAGCCAATTGAATGAGTAAGGTTTAAAATTATAATACACAAATCTAAAGTAATGTTGAATTTCCTAGCGAGACAACAGAATTTCTGATTGGTTGTCAGCCTCTAGAATGACAGATCAAGGCAAAGTAGTGAAATCTTATCCCGATTAAGGCAAAGAAATTGTGAGGAAAAGAAAATCCATTGGGCCGCATATGGCACGCTGTATAAAATCATGATCGGCAGCTTACCACTATCCTAGAATTGAGTACCGTCATTGCATTCTACGGGTACTAGCCCAAGGAGCAGAGACTTCGAGATTAACGAGAAACCTTGAAAAGAGAAATGTTAGAAATAACCTTAAGAGAAGAAAAAATAGCGATATGTATTAGAGAGCAAACAGGGGTATGCGATATATGAGTTGACATCATGAAGAAAAGATGGACCTTGACGGGCCATGTAATGCGTAGGACAGATAACCGGAGCTGTATTATATTTACCCAATGAGTGCAGAGGGAAGGGAAGTGCAGTCGAGGATGCCCGGGAATTAGGTGACGCGCTAAAATTACAAAGTTGGCAGGTGTAAGAGCGAATGAACTGGTGCAAATCAGAAGTTATGGAATATAGCGGGAGAGGTAATTAAAAGGCTGATGGTGGTGATTGCTATATTTCTTCCCTTGGGGTTAACTTCACTTATTCCATTTTTGATGTTGCAATGCAACTTCGCAAATTTCCCTGTTTTTAATCATGTGTTCCCCCCTTACTCGATGCTCCATATAGGAGCCTGTAAGGTATGAAGGAAAATAAATGAAGTTTAGATTGACCTGTTCACATACTGTGCCAAAATTGAAACACTTAATCAGGCAGCTTTACAGTGTCTGACACCTACGAAGTGGTGTTACATGGATGTAGGAAATATTTTATGCTTGTCGAGGGAACAATGGCGATAACAGGTGTACGCAGAGGTAAGTATTAGACATGTATACTTATAATAGGAACTATGTACCTATTGCATCAAAGTGCAGATAATGATAACTAGACGGATGTTCTTGCCCTTCCTCCATCGAAATCGGACCGCGGCGGGTTTTCGATCTCGGGCGCAGCAGTGAATGCCAAAAATCTACTCAAGAGGATCTCCTACATTCATGAGCCGTTAGTGTCGATATATTATTATCGGTGCGGTCTAGATCTCGTGTGATTGCGGTGCAGGGAACGCTTGAACACAAACAAATGGCAGAAATGAAAGAGTGTAAAAAGGAACGACGTTAACATAGCCGCTAATATCAAGGATGTTAACCTGCCATCTCGTCCAACTTGCTGCTTTCATGAAGAAATTCATAAAAAGAAACAGGCTCTTGCCAGATGTAATTCTCAAACGCACGCGCAAACACCACGTCAGCAGTAGACCAGATAGCTAGAACAGCTCAGCACGAAATTCATAGGGCGGGTTGAGTTATACCAGATGGCTAGAACCAATGGCCATTAGACAGCTGACCAAAGGAGTCCCCAGGTCAGGCGGCAAGATACAGTTTCACTGGAACAGCTGGCGAGTCCGAAGGGGCTCACCGTGACACATCAATTCGCTAAAACAGGTCATCACCTCGCGCGCAGGGCAAGCTGCAAGAGACCAGGTCGTTACAACAGCTGACCACCAGTTCCGCATCAGGGGCAGCTAGCTACCACTTCGCAAGAACAGGTGGCTGCTTGATCCACAGGGTGGGCAGCAAGACACCAGGCTGATGGAAGAGCTGGCCACAAGGTCCACAGGGTGGGCGTCAAGAGGCCAGTACTCAAGAAATGCTTGCCACCATGTCAGCAGGGCGGTGACCAAGACACCAGGCCTCTAGGACGCCGCATTCACCCTAGATGGCGTAGAAAAGATAATTGAAGGGTGCCGCATCGATTGTCACACTCACAAAGTGACCCATGATGGCGTGAAAGAAGTTCACTGAAGAGCGACATGTACCGTAAACTCAATTGCTCAAGTTAGACTGAGGAGTGGCAATAAACTCGATTCTCTCAGCACAGCAGCCCGATGCCCCAGACATTAGACCCTGGACTATCCTGTGTCCCATGCTGGCGTGTAACCGTTTTGATACGGATTCGCAAAACGACAGACCGACACGCAAGCCTACAGCAAACTGTGAGGTTCCCAAAGAATGCAATGTAATGCGTATATGTGTAACACACTGGAGTGTGCATAAGTATTATTCCGGTTGTCTTCTCTCTCACTGAATGTTTTTTTATTCCTTCGATTCCCTTTTATTTACTTTACCCCTTTTCACAGCACAGGCTAGCCATCCGGAAGTTACAGTAGCTATCCCACCTGTCTTTCACTTTTCACTGTCTTTCACTTTTTCACTTTCATCTCTTTGTAGGTTTTGCGTTGTGCCATTATCGTTCGGAATATCATACATTAAGACGGTGATCTCTATAACTTCCGGGTTGTTAATTGATAAGAGACCTGGGCCGAACTTCGTCACAGTGATATATTATTAATTTTTGTGTTCTCGTTTGAAAATGTGCAGCGTCATTTAATATAATGGCCAATCGCAAGCAGGCGTAGCAGATTTACGCTGAATTTGTTTGTGTCATGGGTGATCAGGAAGCAGCCTGGAAAACACTCACGTATTTCCTTAACCTGCAGCTTTAAATTATGCGGTGTAATACACTAAATCAACTAGGGGATTATCAGCGACGCCACAGTGAGTAGATCAGCACTAATCTTACCGAGAGCTTATAGGACAGAAAAATATTTCACTGCTCGGATGCTGGTGGAATAAATGCAGCCATTGAAGCAGCCCACACCAAGCTGGTCTGATAACTGAAAGTTTATTGGAAAGTAGCGTCAAATGCATGCTCTGAACACGGCATATGAACGATGCAGATGCATTGACGCTATTTTTAATAGACTTTCGATTGCAAGGCCGCACACGTACGCTATTTTATTCGCACCCTGCTCGTGAGGCGCTCTTTCACTTGATCAGTTCTAGTTCCAGTTTGCAATTTTTGTAGTGAAAGTAATATTAGGATTTAATTGTTGTGGCTGCGCTAAATATAAATAAATGTTTACACAATATTAACCGCTTCTTCACACTTGTTTGCTAAGAATTACAAGAAGCTTTGGCATACTCGAGTTTAGTGTGCGCGAAATCGTATTTTAGGTAACTAATATTGTAGAACTAAGTTCAAAGGAAAGATTTTAGACGCTAGACACGCCTTAGATAAAGAAAGCAACAAGATCCCAATAAAGAAAGGCGTTAGGCAGGGAGATACGATCTCTCCAATGCTATTCACAGCGTGTTTACAGGAGGTATTCAGAGACCTGGACTGGGAAGAATTACGGATAAAAGTTAATGGAGAATACCTTAGTAACTTGCGATTCGCTGATGATATTGCCTTGCTTAGTAACTCAGAGGACCAATTGCAATGCATGCTCACTGACCTGGGGAGGCAAAGCAGAAGAGTGGGTCTACAAATTAATCTGCAGAAAACTAAAGTAATGGTTAACAGTCTCGGAAGAGAACAGCAATTTACAACAGGTAGTGAGAGACTGGAAGTGGTAAGGGAATACATTTACTTAGGGCAGGAAGTGACGGCGGATCCGGATCATGAGACGGAAATAATTAGAAGAGTAAGAATGGTCTGGGGTGCGTTTGGCAGGCATTCTCAGATCATGAACAGCAGGTTGCCATTATCCCTGAAGAGAAAAGTGTATAATAGCTGTGTCTTACCAGTGCTCACCTACGGGGCAGAAACCTGGAGGCTTACGAAAAGGGTTCTACTTCAATTGAGGACGACGCAACGAGCTATGGAAAGAAGAATGATGGGTGTAACGTTAAGGGATAAGAAAAGAGCAGATTGGGTGAGGGAACAAACGCGAGTTAATGACATCTTAGTTGAAATCAAGAAAAAGAAATGGACATGGGCAGGACATGTAATGAGAAGGGAAGATAACCGATGGTCATTACGGGTTACGGACTGTATTCCAAGGGAAGGGAAGCGTAGCAGGGGGCGGCAGAAAGTTAGGCGGTCGGATGAGATTAAGAAGTTTGCAGGGGCGACATGGGCACAATTAGTACATGACCGGGGTTGTTGGAGAAGTATGGGAGAGGCCTTTGCCCTGCAGTGGGCGTAACCAGGCTGCTGCTGCTGCTGATGTTGTTGTTGATGATGATGATGATGATGATGATGACTTCTTAGATGCGCTTACCTTCATTGGCTCGTACCGTCAGCCTACGTGCTGCCTCCAAAGGTTGACCTTGTAATGAAGCACGAAAGGCCAGCATCGTCTTTGCCTGACAGATTCGTGCACGACACGACCATGACGCTCTCGTGCGGTTCGTTCTCGGCACCGATGAAAAAAGAAAGACATTGCACGCTTACTTAGAAGCATGTTGCATATGATGGGGACACAAACCCTTGAGGTTCTATTCTAGACACCGTCAAATGCCACCATGTTTTCATTCTTAGCCAATGAACGAGTGCGTAAGAGACCTGTGAGCCAATTAGAGCAGGAAGCACGGCGACTATGCCATTATCTAAACATAAGTGCGTTTCTGAGTACATAAACCGCGATCTGCCCATTTACTACGGCGTTAGTTTGCTTAGCTCGAGGTCACTGGTTCAATCGCGACTGCATTTTGACGAAGGCGAAATGCAAAAAAAAAATAACTCATATGCTCAGATTAGGTGCACGTCAATAAACCTCAGGCGATAAAACTGAACCAAGAGCCCACCCCTATACCTCATGCCTCATGGTCATGGTCTTGGCACTTAACATCGCTGAATTATGTACTCAAAAGTTTAGAATACGACAAGAAGTGTTATTCATGACATCTTTCTTTTTTTTTGCCAGAGAGAATGATATAACCACTTCTATTGTCGTTTGCTTCGCGCTTGACGGTTCACGCGCCATCTAGAAACAGGAAAGATAGGACGAGCCCTGCTTGTGCACCGCACAGTTAGCATGTCTAATAGAATGTTTTTATTTTCTTCGTTTGTAATCTTGCAAGACTAAGCGTGTGTTCTCGGGTGATCCCTGACGCACCACGGCACTCTTGGTTGAAGTTGAAGAGTAACATGCGGAATGCTAAGCTGATGCTCAATCTGCTTGCAAAGGAAAGAAATTTCGCAACTGGCAGTGAGCTTCTAGTACTGGTGAAAGCATACATGTATCAATGCCAATAAGTCAAATGTGACCCTTCTGACGGGAAGTAAATTTAAAGGAAAGTAAAAATTGCTCGATAGCATAGGGCGAACAATACGAAACCATGACCGGCAGCTTGGCGTTATCCTAGAAATATGTACAGTAGTTACACTGTATTGGTAGTAACACATGAAGCAAAAACTTGAATAAAAATAACCTTGAGGAGAAAAATGTTAGACGTAACCATGACAGGAAGACAGTGCTCTTGATTAGAGAGCAAAACGGGGCAGATAATATTCCAGTTGACATGAAGAGGAAAAGATTGAGCTGGGAATGCCATATAATGGATAAGGTAGATAACGGAAGGTGTATTAAAGTTACAGAATGAGTGCCAAGGGAAGGGCAGTGCAGTCGATGACGGCAGGCAAGTAGGTGGTGTGATAAAATACAAATGGGGCAGGCATAGGATTTAGTGAGATGGCGCTAGGCAAGGGTTATTGTAAATAACTGGGAGGGGACATAAATAGGCTGATGGTGATGATGACTGCTTTGCTTTTTTTCCATGGGGTTATCATAGTTTATCATTTCTTAACCTCTATAAGGTCACCTTCACTGATGTTATACGACGTACAATGGGTAATCAGATGAACCGACGTGGTCGGTATGAGCAATAACCAACAAAAGCGACACATTTGCACGTTAGAATGACTAGTGCATCCCACATTAATACTAAATTATGTGGATCATAGGCTTATGTTAGAATTAAGTGTTAAGCGAATCTTACGTGAAGCCTGCAAACAAATCCTAAACAATTTGCGGGGATGTATATAATACTCTTCATTTTCAACCTGTGGCTTGTGCAATCCCATTTAATGTTTGTCTAGAAAAAAGATCAAATCTACAATTTTTTGAATTTTTTTTGCCTTTGTAGAACATATCGTTCACCCCCCCCCCCCCCCCGGCTATAGAAAACTCATATACTACATCGGTCAGACGCACAGTTTTAGACATATGTAGTGATGTGACGATGTCAAAGGCGAATTAGGATGCTTGTCGATGTAAGGATGGCAATAACAGGTGCATCCACAGAGAATTACGATACATGCCTAGATGTATTAGGTATTCTGTATCTCTTACATCACAGTGGCACATGCCCATTGGAGAGGATTGGCCAAGTATTGGCTATGACCTACTGGAACTTATGGAAAGGCTAATTCTAAGAAAATCTATTGATTATAATTCACTAGGACGTCTCTTTGCTTCAGAGAAAGTTACATGAAAAGTCACTTAAGTCATTAAGTCACTTCTTAAAGTTTTCTGTAGAAATTTACCTAATCTTTATTAATTAAGATGGCTAGTAATAGGAGAAAACGTTTATTGTACAAGATATGCTAAATGGGCTTCATGCTGGTCGGGGCCCCTCTTCCAGGTCTCCGCTGATATTGGTTTGCAACATTCTCCAGATGATACAGGGGTACGCATTGGCACTACTTCGAGGATCAGCGTACAGTGGTTAAATAGGCCCGTTTGTGGAAACACAGCCTTAGCGTACACACAATCAGACATATATCCTCAGTATCAGTCAGCAAGTCAACCACTGTATCATCAGCAAACGTGACTGCCTTAACTCCGCCATCGACCCCTGCAGAGCTGATATCATAGCATTTACTGAAACCTGGTTACGCCCTGAAATTCGAGACCATGAACTTTTTCTTATTGCAAATAATTTCTCTATCTATCGCTGCGATCGCACTGGGCGACATGGAGGAGGCGTACTGCTCGCTATCACGAAAAATTTCGCTCACAGTGCATCCACGTCAACACCCCTTTAGAAACTGTCCTGGCATGCGTCACCCTAAATCATAAAAAAGTTATTATTGGGGTCTGTTATCGGCCCCCTACCTATACACAGAACTTCGTAAATGAATTACACGATGTTGTTAACATCGTTTCATCCCGTTACCCAAGGTGCCCATTACTTTTGCTTGGTGATTTTAATATGCCAAACATAACCTGGTCTAACACTGTCCCCACGATACACCCACCTTCCACGCTAGCTAAAGAATTTTTAGAAATGTGCTCCGTTTTTTCTCTCGAACAGCTTGCAACTGAACCGACTAGAACCACAAACATTGCTGCTAATACCCTTGACCTTGTTCTCGCTTCACAGCCCGACCTAGTTTCCAACATCACTCACGTTCCAGGAATGAGCGACCACTCTTTACTCTTTTTTCACTTAAACCTCGCACAACCTAAACATATCAAAATGACTGTAACCATCTGTAATTACAATAAAGCAGATTTTGACGCGATTAATAGAGAATTATGTTCATTCCTTGATGTTTTCCTCCAGGATTTCGAAAGCCGTACAGTAGAAACTAACTGGGCAATCTTCGCAGAAAGAGTTACTTACCTAACCGACAAGTACATTCCCATTCGCATCGTAACTAGCAAGTCTGACGCTCCCTGGTATAATGTTCATATAAGACGGTTATCAAATAAAAAGAGTCAATTGTACAGGTCGGCAAAGTTTTCCTTGAGTGAAGCTCATTGGAGTGCCTAGCGATTGGCTTCAAGCGAATATGTATCAGCGCTAAGAAACGCCAAAAATAATATTTTATGTCACACGCTGCCTTCCATGTTAACAAATGATACCAAGAAATTCTTGCGCGTTATTAACCAAAAAGATCATGACACCATAACTCTTGTAGATAACTCTGGGAATGCCATACCCTGTGATCATATCGCATCTGTCCTCAATGAAACATTTATCGAAAACTTTTCTGTAACCTGTAATATTTCCCCACCCACTGCACCTAATTGCTATGATTACCAGGCTATGTTTCCAATTACAATTGAACCCTGTGGCATTGAAACCGTGATTAAATTATTGCGTCTCTCCTCTGCTCCTGGCCATGACCTAATTTCCGTGCAATTTTTGCAGAGCACTGTTGTTTATTAATCTATTTTACTAGCAAAACTTTTTCAACAGTCGCTTGACACAGTATACCTGCCCCTTGATTGGAAAGGCGGTAAGGTGATTCCACTTTATAAATCAGGTGACAAGCATTCTCCTCTCAATTATCGGCCTATTTCACTAACCAGTATCCCATGCAGAATATTAGAACATATCCTATATTCACAGCTTGCTAACTTTCTTGAGTCAAATTCATTTTTTTCAAGTTCACAGCATGGCTTTCGAAAAACATTATTGTGAAACGCAGCTGGCTTCCTTCATACATAAACTGCACCTAATTCTTGATACTCGTTCAATGGCGGATTACATTTTCCTAGACTACTCCAAAGCTTTCGATAAAGTGTCTCACAAACTGCTAGTTCACAAACTACAGCTCATGAACATTGACCCCAAACTTCTTGCTTGGATTGAGTGTTTCCTTAAAAACCGTTCACAATACGTGTCAGCTAATAATCTTAACTCTCACTCAAACCCTGTCCATTCCGGCGTCCCACAAGGCTCCGTCCTCGGGCCTCTTCTTTTTCTAATCTACATCAACGACTTGCCTTCTTCTGTTTCCTCTCATATCCATTTATTTGCGGATGACTGCGTAATCTTCAGAGAAATAACAAGCAGTGACGATGTAACCGCTCTTCAGACTGACCTGAATGCTGTTTCATTGTGGTGTAAAACCTGGCTAATGGAACTTAACATCACAAAATGTAAATCTCTTCATGTATCAAGAACTTGCAACAGTATCCCCTCTTATTCCTTAGATCATGTCCTCTTAGAATCAGTAGGCTCATACAAGTACCTTGGTGTACACATCACTTCCACTCTCACTTCGTCTGCACATATCACATACATAATTAACAATGCTAATCGTATGCTTGGTTACATCCGCCGCAACTTTTCTAAAGCGCCCTCATCCCTCAAACTGCTGTTGTACAAAACGTTAATACGTCCGAAACTAGAGCACGCCGCATCCATCTGGGACCCTTATCATGAAAACCTAATACATTCACTAGAAATGGTCCAAAATAACTCGGTTCGCTTCATTCTTTCCAACTATAACAGGACCGCTAGCATATCATCAATGATATCAAGCCTTAATCTACCATCCCTAGCCTCACGTCGCAAAGCGTTTCGTATCTGTCTGTTCCATAAGATGTTTCATCATCCACACCTGCGTAGCGAATTAATCCCTCCCCCACGTCACCTATCATCTCGATTAGACCATGCCTACAAGGTCGGTGTCCCATTTTGTAGAACTAATGCTTTCTTCCAGTCATTTATACCTCGTACAGCAGCTGAGTGGAATCACCTTCCCGCACTGACAGCCACCATCAAAGATTACCAGCTTTTCAAGAACGCCTTAGATAATATTGTATGAGTAGATACACTTGTTAACTTTTATTGCAATACTCCTATTTCTTGCATCACATTTCCAATTTTTCCTTGTTTTGTATGCCTGTAACCACTCCCCTCTCCAATGCCAATGGCCCTGAGGGTACCTGAAATAAATAAATAAATAAATAAATAAATAAATAAATAAATAAATAAATAAATAAATAAATAAATAAATATTTATGGTTACCATTCGTAAGTGGTAATGCCGAGTCATCGGTGATCACTAATGATGCGTTCAGTTCAATGTGTTCCTGCTTTTATTTTTTAAATTTTCATTTACACTACGCTCAGGACCAGTGAAGGCTTTGAAGGGGCGAATGGGTTAACAAACAATATAAAACAAATTAAAACAAATATTTACGTGGTGGGAATAGCACACACACACAAAATAAGCACAGTAAGCATTCATACAGCAACGCCATAATTCTGTCATATAATATTAGCTGAAGCGCTACGATAATGTTACCGTTGATGGAAACACTATGGCGGAAAGGTGGTTCAATTCAGTAGATGTTCGAGGAATCAAAGACTGCAAGAAAGTGTATGTGTTAGACCTAGATCCATGTCAACTTTACGATCGTGATCGATGCGATGTGATAAGCAATGAGGTCGAAGAACGAACTCGTTACTGGACTAAACATGATATTTTGCAGCGTGATGATAAGGCTGGAAACTGATGCTCGAACTTATGTGGCTAATGATTTTGGCCCTGCTATAGTTAAAAGTAATAAAACTAACGGAGTTGTTCTCTACAAATTCCAAGGCGCTAATTAGTTTTTCGTAACGTGGATGCCATACGGACGGCGCATACACTCATTTGGTAGGAATTACTGTCTTGCACAGTAATAACTTTAAAGAGGATGGAGCGTTGGTAAAGCTACGGCGTAGATAACCAAGCATGCGGTTAGTGTCGTTAATCACGTATTTTATTTTGACTGTATAAGTGAGGTTGAATAAAATAAATAAGCTCAGGCACTTATAATAATTTGCTCATTATTCAAATAGTATACATACGGGGCATTAGGAATTCGCGCTACATGCATGGATTTACACTTACTAATGTTAGTTTCATTAGACATATTTCACACCAGTTGGCAATCGCAGTAATATCGGCTTGAAGAGAGTTTATATCAACAGACCCTTTAATTTCACGGAAAATAACCGTCGTCGTCGAAGAGGTGAATGGTAGAATATATTCGAGAGGGGAGGCAACTAACGCAAATTAAAAAGAATAGCGGCTCAAGTACAGATCCCTGAGTTACACAAGAGTGCTTCTCAGAAAGCGAAGAGTTATGACCGCTAACCTTCACGAATTGGAAACGATTTGTAAGCCAGCATTCAATCCATTTTAAAACGTTAGGCTCAATGTTAGGGTGACTAAGCTTATGAAGCAGCAAGTTATGAAAAACCTTGTCAAAAGTTTTGGCAAAATCTAAAATTATGCAATCAACGAATGGTCATTGGTCGAGAATGCGGTGAAGTTTTATGTGTGAATGATACGAGCTGAAAAAACATGAGTATGGCTTAAGGAATCCATGCTGCGCCGGTGTAAGGAACATGTTAGGTTCAAGTAATTTTGTCAGCACCTTGCAGATTATATGTTCTAGTAACTTACAGCAAATACTTTTTAGAAAGATGGGGCGATAATACTCGCAATATTTTTGCTGCCCGACTCATGAAGACGAACCACCTTCCGAATCTTCCATTGTGTAGATAAAGTACATGTGTCAACAGATTGCTGAAAAATCTTCGCTAATAAGATGGAACTATGTGCGGACGTTTTCATAATTTTTTGCACTGAACGAGACAAAATGGGCAGAAACAATGATAATAAAGATTTCCAATAAGTTTAGTGACACTGCTAACGTCTACAACAATTGGGAACATGATCGAGTAGTTATAACTGATTCAGGAAGGCGAGAACTAGGAGCAAGGTAAAAATGTTGAATGTACGCGGACAGGGAACACATTTATACCGATGGTTCCACAAACATCCAGTGTTCGTCCGGTGCTGTGGCTGTCCCAGCAAAAGCTATTACCATCAGCTTTAGGACTGACCACCCAACAACATCGACATCTGCTGAACTAGCTGCTCTTCGCGCTGCACTTCGTGTCGTCAATCGGGAGCCACCTCGACAATGGTCAATCTTCAGCGATTCAAAGGCAGCCCTACAATCTGTACTATCAGCTCTGCATCGCGGGCCATTCGAACAGCTCGTATTCGATATTAGATGCCTACTCCATACATCACAGGAGAAAGGACACCACGTGACGTTTCAGTGGCTGCCAAGTCACTGCGGCGTCAGTGGCAATGACGACGCCGATAATGCCGCTCGGGCAGCTCTTGAAGACGCACAAGAAGAGGCCATACCGCTTTCACGATCCGACTCAGCTAGCAGACTTCGAGTGCTTGCACAGGAGATCACGCTATCTCTATGGTGCACACCAAACAGCCAGACCACCCAGAGCAACCGTCAATACCACCTGCCCTCTTTGATGCATCTCTATATGCGAACTGGACTCCGTCGAAGAGAGGCGACTCTGCTTTATCGCTTATGGCTGGGGGTGGCTTTCACTAAATCTTACTCCTTCCGCATTGGAATGGCCGACAACGATCTCTATAATGCCTGTCTTTGCGAGGAGACGCTGGAACATGTTCTGTGCGACTGTCCTGAATATAATGTTCAGCTACAGTCCCTGGCATCTGTTCTAGCGCGCCTTGACAGTAGACCGTTGTCCCTCGACACGATTTTCACATGCCGCCGACAGAAGATATCGCAGGTGAAGGCGACAAAGGGACTACTTCGGTTTTTGAAAGAGACGGGATTGGACAAGCGGCTGTGAGAGTGATGTCGCGTACCATGCCAGATTGATGGACTCCAATGGACGATGTGTGTGTGCTGTGCTATGTGCTCTCTCCCTCTCCCCCTTCCCCATCTTTAATCTCCCCCATCCCTCTCTCATGTGTAGGGTAGCAAACCGGTTAAGCCAAAATGGTTAACCTCCCTACCTTTCCTTCTCCACTTTTTCCTTCCTTCCTTCCTTGAACTAATGCATCGTTTAACAAAAAAGGGCATTGCTCGTTAGAAACCTGCTCATCAGAGGACTCCTGGAAACAAATTTTTATGGAGGGTTAACTATGCGCCAGAATTTGCGGACGTTTGTTTTCCACATATATGTGAATGAATTGGAGGACATCGTGCTTTGCGCTTTTTAAAATGGTTCGCAGAAGAAGTTAGTAAATATACAAGCCAAGGCGAGTTAATAGAGCATGCCTTAGCAGCTTTATATAATTTTTTTTCTTAAAAAGGAGTCTGATGCTTGCGTTAAACCAAGGGGCGGGACAGAAGTGATGACGAAGCTTGAGACGTATCTATCAGTCAGATTGTTTACTTTGCATGCAAAGCTATCCCAGCTAGTAGGAAGAGTATGGTAGCGGAAGTTAGTCAAAAATGCGTCTAAAAAGCCAGATAATTTGCTTTTGATAGCTTCGAAGTGCATTCTTAGAATTTAACACCGGTTTTCTCTTCGTAGCTTGGTGCAAACGATTCTGAGGTTGAAGTTTAGGAACGAGCGATCCCTTATACTGGCTAGAAAATACCTGAAGCGAGATTAGGTTGATCCTTTAGATCTAAATCTAGGGTATTTGCATCGTGGGATGTGACTCTGGTAGGCCTTGTTACCAATTGTCATCAAGAGAAACCGAACGAAGGTCCAGAAATGGCTTCGCCTGGGTTTAAAATGATAGTAAGGTTGAAATATTGGCGGCCCAATTAATGCTTATTGATGTTTTATGGTTACCTTCACTGGCAGACTATGCGGTGCAATTGGTAATCAGAGCAGCCGACGTGTTCAGTTTGGACAAAAACCAACAAAAAGGACAAATACTCGAAAACAAAGGATATAAGAGTTGGTTGTGTTGCGCTCGAGCGTGGAAATAGATGCTCTATTGGGTAAGGAGCTATAGTATCTGGAGTGGATGACATACAATCATATTTCACGAATTCTTGAATTTTTTAGTGAGAAGATAGCGCTTTTTTGCGTGCTTCCCTTGTATGCATGCATATCTGCACTATAATTATACTGATAATATTACTAACCATGCCAAAGTTTTCATCAATAGCTTTAAAGCGATGGGGCAGTCGCAAAGTTTTGAGTAATAGCAAAGCCCAGCGTTCCTTAATATCAAGATCCAGTAAACCGCTCAAATGCAACAAACGTTTCTTGTTTCATTATCCCTCAATGCGAAAGGCACTCTCGTGTTTTATTCACCTGATACACTTCTGCGCGTTCGGCTGTCTCATTGTCACGACTGTTGTCACTCGGCTTTTAACACGCATTACCACAAACTTGTGGTGCCAGTGGCCACAGCTAGATTTATTGTGCCGGACGTTTGGGAAGGGCCAGCACGGGAGGGGAAACCCCATCTCATGTCGGCCCTTGCTGTCCAGTACTGGCCTCCCCAAGACGTCATTTGTACGTGAACTACCTTAGGTAAAGCTAAAGTCTGTATGTAATACTTGTCTTTTATAGCTGTGGCCAATGCCAACTAAGTACATCATAAAGAGCAACACAATGGTAATCAAAAATAGTACAGAAAAAGAATTGTTAGAAAAAAGAAAGGGAAAAAAGAAAAAGTTAGCAAAAAAAGTTAAACCACCAAGGACAAATAGAAATAATAAAGAACGCGAAACGAATCTCTTAAAGACATCTCTTTTTCTGAATCTAGACAAATTAAACTGCCGTGCAGGACGCAGGTACCGAACCAAGTCAGATGCGAACGAGACAGACCCAAGGTCTTCCCCAACTCCAAAGTTTCCCAACATGTCACGCTTCTTACACCGACAACCAACCTGTGCGAGGAAAATTTCTTCCACGGATCGAAGCAACTCCGTAAAGGACCATACTTTGCTGCCTTCTCACGCGCCTCAAGTGCCTTCTCAAGTGCCTTCTCAAGCGCCTTCTCAAGCATTTAAGTAACCACGCGAGGCTCTTGAACAGAACCGCCTGAGTAACCCTCTGCAACTGAATGGCGCCCAACCCCCCACTCCTCGACGGAAGCCATATGTAGATATTGGGGAAACCTGGACGTAAATGAAGGACCTTTTTATCCATTTACGAATAAGCCCGTCCAGCCTGCAGGACTCCGAAGAGAGCTGAAGAGCATTTGATGCACTAAAGAAGAATACTGGAATCGACAGTTGTCTTAGGCAATTTACCTTCTGAAATGGCTTTAGCGAGGCCTACGCAAGGCGATCAATACGTTTCATAGCTTTTTCATAATGGACGGTTGGATTTTTATTAATGAAGTTATCTCAACCTTGATATCTAATCGGCTCATCTCGACATTTTGGTTTAATATCCTGTTCTAAGATAGACAGTGTAGGAGTGTTGTAATCGAAACCCTTACTAGTGTGATTGGGACGCCACCCGAAATATTGAGACTTGGCAGGATTAACTTGTAAGTCAACATTCTTAAGAAAGCTAACAGTTTCATCTACTAGGAGTTGAAGTCCCTCAAGACTATCGTACATTAAAAGCAAATCATCAGCAAACGCCATGGCCGACATTGAACTGTCGAGCAACGCCACAACCACACCTAACTCATTTAGACGGTATAATAGAGGATCAATTATGCAATTAAAAAGAAATGAAGAGAGACGGTCACCCTGTTTGATGCCTCTTCTTAGTAGCACTCTGACATTATCTGAGATACCACCACAAGTGTACGTGGTGGTGCAATTGACGTATAAATGCTTGATTAAGTTAAGAATAGGTAAAGGGACATTGCGTGAATCTAGGGCACTTAAAATAGCAGAATGAGAAACTGAGTCAAAAGCCTTGAGCAGGTCAAGACTTACATCAAAGCAGGGTTTACGTTTAAGCTTAAGCATCATCATAATGCCTTGCAAGACGAGTAAATTGGACGAAGTACTAGTCTTTGGCGAAACCCGACTGATACTTATGAAAATGATTGGTGGCACTCAACCTACACAGCAAGTGTTTGGAAAATAACCTGAAAAGGACGGAGCAAACAGAAATCGGCCTAAGATCGCGTGGACCGCACGAGTTGGATTTCTTCGGTATAAATACCATCCTACTTTGCTTCATTTCGAACGAAACTAAGCGAAAAGCTAACCAATTATTGAAAATATGCGTTAAGATGCTCGGTGGTATTTTTAAGGGTTCAGTAGTGGAAATGTCGGGTCCAGGCAAGGATTTTGAAGAGAGCAATCTAATTGCAAGAGCAACTGCACCCTCCGTAAACAGAGATTCGTCAACTTCTAATGCAATTGGTGCTTTAAGTGAAGATAATGATGTAAAATAAGCATTAAAAATGGGATCGAATTCTTTGTGCAAATTTTGTAAGGAGCATGCAGCTGAAGAATCACCCATAAGAAGGTGATCAGCCAGAATTTTCGGACCTAAGTGGTAAAGTCTTTGATGTTCAAAATAACGTGACCGCTTACGTTGACTTCGATTTTCTGTTTGCTTAATGTTAAGATATTAGTCCTTACTGTTCTTACTTTTCATTTCCTGTTTTACAACGAAAGCTTTATAGAAGGTCCGAAGATCATCCATTGAAGCAGGACTTGCTACAAGACAAGAAACAATAGCCTCATCGGAAATGCCAACCTCAGAGAGCACGAGGCGCACCTCCGCTGCAGAAAGTTCCAAAGGAGGGGGAGGTACATCACCAGAAAAGAACGGGAGAGCGGGAGGTGGGACAACAGTTTAAGATTTCAAGAGCTGAAGTATGTCCTGGTAAGGACTTGTACGCCAAACTTGAGATATCGACGAAATGGTTCGGCTACTGAAAACCTCACGAAGTGCCTCACTAATCCTTTTATGAATGTTTATATCTATTTCACGCTTAGCCAAAGCTTTAAGTTCAGAATCAGACCACCGACAGCGTGAGCACGTAGGCCCATCTAAAACATGAACTTCTCCTAAGCCAGTGTGTGTAGCCCTAACTTTAGACAGAACTTCATGACAAGGAGACGAAAATCAAATACAGAACGTCGTTTCTAGAATAGCAAGGTGAAGAGCAGAGAACAAATGCCTGAGCTGCATATAATGTGACTGTTTTCTCCAAAACGGTGCGGCATATGCATAATTTACTTATGATTTAGCAGCAGGGCACAAGAAAAGTGACAAAGTACAAAGTCCTAATATATGGTCCGCAGAAGAATATTGCTTCCTAAACTGTCGCATTGTTGCACAGCCAGAAACGTACCACTTATCCCATTTATCTTTCCGAAATTTCTAATGCCTGTCATAAGAGAGCTAAACTACGTGTTTACTGAAGAATTCGGAATCTAATCAAGCGAAGCTTAAATGAAGCTTAACTCCATAGATAAGCGTATAATAAAACCATTTACGACGTGTGACGATGCATGCAATTCTGCATTCTTCTTGTGAATTGAGTAATGCCATACAAGTTTTCTTCAATCATAGAAGTTTCACCAAGAGTCTTTCGGAATTTTTTATGTTTATCGACTACATAATGCACAAGCTGCTCAAAATTAAAGAGAAACTAAGTCGAGCAAACGTACCGTTCGAAGTTTGAAGTTTGAGTTTATTGACACACCATAAATACATAAATTTTACATAGATACATAAATACAGAAAATGTTATTCTAGTATACAGACGAGGGTCCCAAAATAATTATACTGACAACGGAGGCTCTGTTAGAAACTGCAAGAGAATTGTACAATTGTTGGCAGCGTAACAGCGGATGACGAAGTATTAGATACAAGAAAAACCAATGCTAACAAATAAAGAAAATTCAACGAACAATGTTCTAACACGGTGTAGTGTAACAGAAATAACGGTAGTGTAAATCAATTATACAATTCTGAAAGGTAGAAGAACAAATAACAAAAAAATGTGTTGCAATGTGAACAGAATAAAGAAAAAAAGATCAGCTTGGTGATGGGGGTCAGAAATACTACCCACTTGAAGGTGCAAAAATGTATTGGAAACTATCAGAGGTTGGCAGAAAATCGTTTAACGAAGCTTTAACGAAACTAAAAGCTACACAATCACTAGGATTTTCCTCTCTCAAATACTGAACTAGCACCTGAGAATTACGCAAGCAAAAGCGGTCTGAAAAAAAACTAGTGAAGCTAAGCAGTGCTGTAGGTAACTAGTGGCACAGACTTGTCACATACCTTTCTCGGACACTGTAGTACGAAAAAGAATTTCTTGCTTATGGGTCTTCGCCGAGAAAAACAGTTCTAAGATGAGGGATTTAGCTTTCTTGACATTAGAGACAACCCTATCAAGATTATGTCTTGTCAGGAGGTCAACCGCACGTTGCTCAACTGCCGAAGGCTTGAGTTTTACTGGCTGTAAATTGTTTTCTATGGTGAAAATCGCTTTTTCTGAAAACATGTCATCTGGCATAATTACGAAATAACCTTCCTTGTCACATATTACTGGCCTAAGTTTATGCTCCACAAGATAATTAACTAATGGTAGGACAGGGTCAGACGTCTTAAAATGAGAATTTGTTTAATGCTTGCAATGAAATCTAAAATACAGCTCGAGCGTTCTTCTTCCGGGACGAAACTGGTTATGCAGCGCGGTATGCTTAAAACATCAAGGGGTTTTATGTTAGGCTTAAAACAGCGCTTAGGACCTAAAGCAAGGGTTTTTCTATGGGTATCACTTACGATGGCGTGTCCAAGACCCAGTACGTTATTTGGCGGTGAATTATTAGAAAAGTGTTTGCTCTTACTTTGTACAAGCTCTGGAAGTTTCATCTTCCACAGCAAATCCGCGTGTTGCACGGCTAACATGTTCCAATCGGCGCAAAGGCGATTCCAGTGGCTCATGTTATAAGCTAATAACCAGCTTGGCTGGCAATTATACCAGCCAAGACGGGTTGCTGCCTTGGCTGGTGCCATCACCTGGTGTCATTGGCTGGTGTATCAAGCTGCTAAGGCAGCTTGATACACCTACAGCTTGACACACCTTGATACACCTTGATACACCTTAGCAGCTTGATAGAAGCATTTTTTTAAAAAGGAGTCTGATACGTGCGTTATACCAAGGCGCGGAACAGAAGTGACGATGCAGTTTGGAACGTATCTATCGGTCAGATAGGCTACTTTGCATGCAAAGCTATCCCAGCTAGTAGGAAGAGTATGGTAGCGGAGTTAGTCAAAAACGCGTCTTAACAGGCATATAATTTGCTTTTGATTGCTTAGAAGTTGGCATTTTTATAATTTAAAACTGTTTTTTTTCGTAGCTTGGGGCAAACCATTCTGAGGTTGAAGTTTAGGGACGAGAAATCCCTTATACTGGCTAAAAAAGAAATACCTGAAGCGAGATTAGGTTGACCACTTGGACCTAAATCTAGGGTATTAGCACCGTGGAATGTGACCCTGGTAGAGCTTGTTACCGATTGTGGTAACGAGAAAACAGAACAAACGCCCAGAAATGGCTTCGCCAGGGTTTAAAGCGGTAGTGAGGTTGAAATATTGGCTACCATATTAATGCTTATTGATGTTTTAGGGTCACCTTTAGGGTTAATGCTTATTGTTGCTTTAGGGACTATGCGGCACAATTGGTAATCAGATTAACCGACGTGGTCAGTTTGGACGCAAACCAACAAAAACGACAAATACTCGAAAACAAAGGAGAAATAGGAGTTGATTGTGTCGTGCTCGAGCGTGGAATTAGATGCTCTATTGCACAGGCAGCTATAGTATCTCGGAGTGGATGACATACGATTATATTTCACGTAATCTTGACTTTTTTGTGAGAACATTGCGCTTTTTAGCGTGCTTCCCTTTTATGCATGCATTTCTGCACTATATATATATCTATAATATTACTAACCAAGCCAAAGTTTTCATGAACAGCTTTAAAGCGATGGGGCAGTCGCAAAAATTTGAGTAATAGCAAAGCCCAACGTTTCTTAATATCAAGATCCAGTAAACAGCTCAAATACAATAAACGTTTCTTCTTTCATTATCCCTAAATGCGAAAGGCACTTTTGCACTCGTGCTTTATTCACCTGATACACTTCTGCGCGTTCGGCTGTCTCATTGTCGCGACTGTAGTCACCCGGCTTTTAACACGCATTACCACAAACTTGTGGTCCCAGTGGCCACAGGTAGATTTAATGTGTCGGACGTTTGGGAAGGACCAGCACGGGAGGGGAAACCCCACCTCATGTCGGCCCTTGCTGTCCAGTACTGGCCGCCCCAAGACGTCATTTGTATGTGAACTACCTTGGGGAAAGCTAAAGTCTGTATGTAATACTTGTCTTTTATAGCTGTCGCCAACCTCAACTAAGTACATCATAAGGAGCAACAGAATGGTAATCAAGACCGGTACAGAAAAAAAATGTTAGCAGAAAAAAAGTTATACCACCAAGGACTAACAGAAATATTAAAGAACGAGGAACAAATTTCTTAAGGATATCTAAACTCTTTTCCTGAATCTATTTAGATAAACTGCCGTGCAGGACGCAGGCACTCAACCAAACCAGAGCCGAATGAGACAGACCTTGGGTGTGCCTCGTTCAGACCTTGGGTCAGACAGACCCCCTGCTCCAAACTTTCCCGCCATGTCATGTTTCTGGCACCAAATACCAAACCTGTGCAAGGAAAAGTTCTGCCGCGGATCGAAGCAACTCCGTTAAGAAGCATACTTTGCTGCCTTGTCACGCGCCTCGTCTTTAGGCACCCCTACATTGGCATCCTATACGACAGCCAAGTCGACCACCAGCACTTCGTCCGCAGTCTCGATGACGATACCAGGCGTCAATCTAGTGCCTTCACGAGTCATTAATCGAGGTTCTTGAACCGTAACAGTCGGACTCTTTTCCTACATTAGACGGGCAACCTATTTCGCCATGAAGTTGTGTCGCCCAGTACGCGCGAGGTGCACACACTCACACTCCTACAAGATGTGGAATGTTGTTTTCGGTTTTCCATGACAGCGACGGCATAGCCGTGGCATCGGATCGCTGCTTTGTTTGTTGGTGAGAGGCATGGTTGGATATAGGTTAGTCCTAAGGCCTTAAGACGATCCCCTTCCTTGAACAACTTGGAGTCATGACTCAACCGTTAGCCAAGATCTGGTCTTTGTGAGCCAGGAGGTGTGCCAGGATATACAGACGAGAGTCCCTAAATATTAATACTGAGAGCGGAGGCTCGGTTAGAAACTGGAAGAGAATCGTACAATTGTTGGCAGCGTAACAGTGGATGACGTAAAATATAGATAGGAGAAAAACCAAGGCTAACAAATAAAGAAAATTCAATGAGCAAAGCACTAATACGGTGTAGTGCAAAGAAATGATACAATTTTGAAAGGTAGAAGAACAAACAAAAAGAAAAATAATGTGTTGCAGTGTGAACAGAATAAAGAAAGAAAGATCAACTTGGTGATGGGAGTTAGAAATAGTACCTACTTAAATATACAAAAATTTATTAAGAAAAATTATCAGAAGTTACCAGAATATAATTTAACGGAGCTTTGAAAGACTGAAATGTGGGCCGTATTATAACTTTAGATCGAACCACCATTTTTGGGATCCTCTACTTAATGTTGTCTCAATCGCCTTTGGACAGGTTAGTCCAGAAAGTATCGAAAAGTTCAGCAAATATTCTAACATTCTTATTTAAGATACTATCAATGAGATAACCTACGAATGTATCCCCTAGTCTAAATAACTGCGCAAGGCTCTTGAACTGAACCGCGTGAGCAACCCTTCGCAACTGAATGACGCTCGAACTTCCCCCCCCCTTCCCCCCCTCTATTTGAGGGAAGCCATAAGTGGATATTGGGTGAACCTGAAGGTAAATGGCCAACCTTTTTGATCCATTTAAGAACAAGCCCGTGCAGCCTGCAGGACTCCGAAGAGACCTCAAGAGTATTTGATGCACTATATAAGAATACTGGAATGACCAGTTGTCTTAGGCAATTTACCTTCTGAAATAACTTTAGCGTGGCCTTCGCAATGGGATCAAGAAGTTTCATAGCTTTTTCAGAATGGACAGTTGGAATTTTATTAATGCAGTTATCTCAACCTAGATATCTAATCGGCTCATCTCGACATTTTGTTTTAATATCCTGTCCTAAGATAGACAGTGTAGGAGTGTTGTAATCGAAACCCTTACTAGTGTGATTGGGACGCCACCCGAAATATTGAAACTTGGCAGGATTAACTTGTAAGTCAACATTCTTAAGAAAGCTAACAGTTTCATCTACTAGGAGTTGAAGTCCCTCAAGACTATCGTACATTAAAAGCAAATCATCAGCAAACGCCATGGCCGACATTGAACTGTCGAGCAACGCCACAACCACACCTAACTCATTTAGACGGTATATTAGAGGATCAATTACGCAGTTAAGAAATGGAGAGAGGGTCCCCCTGTTTGGTGCCTCCTAGTGACGCTCCGACATTATCTGAGATACCTTTACAAGTGTATGTGGTGGTGCAATTGACGTTAAGAATACGTTAAGTTAATAAGTTAAGAATACATAATGGGACATTGCGTACATGTTACTTACAAGAGAGAGAATCGAAATTGGACGCTAATTTGATATTAATTCTTTATTACCTTTCTTAACTGGAAAGCCTTCTGTACACTTTAGCCAATCGCGGAAATTCACCAGATTTAAAATTAGGGTATTTACTTCGCTCTGGGGCTTGCAGATGGCATAATCGACTAGGTTTAGGTGGCGCACTGAGATAACATGACTTCACTCTCACTGAGAATCCTGGACTTGCCTTCCGAAGATTTCGCATAGTAGACATGACTTGATGCGACGTGACAGGATGCACGAAAAATGAATGCCCAAGGTGGTTTATTTTAGGTTGAAAAGTTGTCTGCATGCTTCTCTGAGGTAACGCGAGAAGATGAAAAAAAAAATGTTTAAAATCTGAGCCTGCTGACAAAGCAATATTGTGCACAATTTTAGAGATAAATGTAGGTGGCTCACTATTCAAAAAGTCATTCAATAACTGCCATTGCATTTTAGGTTTTTATTTTGCAAAAATGCTGTTTCAAGGTAGCGGCTTTTGACTTCTCAAAGAATCCTGCTAAGAATGTCACAATATTTTCGGTACTGATTTAGCAGAGAACGTTTGAACAGTTATCTTTTAGTTTTCTTATACAGGTTATCATTTTTCTGCAAGCTGTTTAGTAGACCATCTGTCATCCAAGGAAGTTTGGGGCGTCTAAATCGATGTTTACATCACACAGTTGTAAAACAAGTACCAATGCCTTTAGTGAACGATTTACACAATGAATAGCCTCTGTTGCGTCTTTAATAAAATTGATATCGGTCCAGGCAGTGCAGCTAATGGTGTAAATGAATTTATCTATGTGGAATACTACGGTGAAGTCAGAGGTGACAATGTTAGCCAAACGAGTTTTGAAGACTGCAAAAATCGGAAAGTGATCAGCGAGGTCGGTGTTAACGCCCTCCAAAATATTAACGCCTAGGTTTGTTAAGACATGATCAGTTAATGAATAAGTCTGAATGTCTTCAGTAATGTCTTCATTTCGTAGAATGTCTTAAGTAATGAATGTCTTCATTTCGTACAGTCTTTGCGCTCCTATTTCCCGATAGTAATTTGTTAAGTGGAAAGTTGCTTCAATTCTCCCCTTAAGTTAGGACAGCGCAACTGACAATTCGTTCACAACATCAGCAGCTCTTTAGGCATACGTGACCAGATTGATGCTATATTTAAAGAAGATTCAAAGGCCTTTGACACCGTCTTGCGCCCTAAACTTATGCACAAACTGTCCGCTAAACTAAAAATGCATCCTTGGTTGGCTGGATATCGGACTTTCTTTCCCAGCGCTCACAATATGTACGCTTCAACTCTACTAACTCACCCTTGACGCCTGTTTCATTAGGGATTTCCCAAGGCTCAGTACTGGGTACTCTGTTATTGCCGCTTTATATTATTGATCTCCACCTACACCTATCGGTTAAAATATGTCTTTTTGCTGAAGGTGCCGTTTTATCACATACAAATAAACCTCCAACTGATGGTGTTCTCCTTAACAATTAATTCGCTGCCTTCTGACTCTGGTCGTAAGCATGGCAAATAAATGCCAACTTTTTCGAAACTGTCTCACTCCATTACACGATGCTCACGCTTTTCCTTCTTCGCCTATGCCTTGAATAATAGTACTTTAAATAGAGTGCTCGAATTTAAATATTTAGGTACACTACTAATACGATTTGTTATGGTCAAATCACATTGTCACATGCAACAAGGCCTTTAAGACTAGGTTACTTGCATCGTACGCTTCGTTTTGCTCCTTAAGATTCTAAACTTCTAACATACAAAACCTTCATTCGCCCTATCCTCGAAATGGCTGCGTTGTACTGAATCTATACAGGCACTGTGACGTCAAAAAACTACAATCATTGCAAAAAAGAAAGCAGTGCGTTTTGTTTGCAGGAGATATGAAAAGGACTTTTCGCGGTCTAACTCTCTTGCCCCACTTGGTCGTCGCAAACTTGAATTCCTGAAATGCCTTCACATGTTAATCGATTCTCCTCGTCCCTCCTCTCTATAGATACCCATTTGACTTTTTCCAAACCCCCACCTACGAGGAGTCACGACGTTCTAAATATCTGAACTTTTTTTGCCCGCACTGATTCTTTTAAATAGTTTTTTTCATCAATTGAAGTCTGGAATTCTTTACCGGGCAACAACCATTCCCTACCACTGAAATAATTCACGCAAGCTTGTTTATACATGTTTGTATCTTTGCTGTTCATCCCGCTCCTGCAATAACTTCATTGAAGCTGCAGTATAAATAAATAAATAAATAAATAAATAAATAAATAAATAAATAAATAAATAAATAAATAAATAAATAAAGTGATGCCATGTCTGCGCCAGTGTCTCGTAATCTTGTCCTTGGAACGTCGCTGTCGATTATGATTATTGTATATATATAGGTCGTTAACACGTAACAAAATAAGCGCGCTCCACAGTTCAAAGTGTCTGCGCACGCAGCGGCCGACGCGTCTAATCTCGGTTAGTTAGGGGTTTTCTGGCGCGAGGGAATTTTATTTGTCTCCGATACTAATTGAAATACGATGAAATCAAGAAATGCCAAATTAAAAACGGTATGGAGGGTCCCTTTTATACAGCTGGAATGTATATATAAAATCAAAATATAGCCTAATTCCAGAATAAATCTTTGGGTCGAAAATACACGACTTAAAAAGATTCTAAGAGCTGGGGTTTGTCACGGACAAAAGGGCGGGTAGTTTCCTCCCACCGTCCTTGGCTTCGGCACCCTCCTGTCGGTGCCAGGGAACCCGTTTTAGAAAGTAACCTTAAAAAAATGTTATATACTCATTACAGTCCCAGTGCTATTTATATAATGCATGCCGTCATCGAATAACAAATTGAAGTTATCTCCTAATGGGAGAGTAGAAGGATGTGTGTGATATACAAAAAATTTTAAATGGTGATGATAGTGGGGTTCATTGGTGGAAATGCTAGATGCATGGCCAAAGAGCGGCATGTCGATGATAAGCGCTTGTCAATAGAACTGAAGTGTGAATTGATGATGTATGGGGTTTTGTGGCGCAAGGGCCAGGTATGGCCAAAGAGCGCCATGTCTATGCTAATGATTTTGCGGTGTAATTATGATTACTATGAAGTTCGTGCGAGGTGGCTGTAAAGAGGCCTTAAAATATACGCTCTAAAGTGCATAAAATCTGTATGATAAAATTATGGCGATGACGTGTGACTTGTACTATGAACATTTAGATGCATTTAAAAAGAATGATACGATAGGTAAAATATATCTGATTGTAAAAAATCCTAGAGCACTACTGCCTCCTTAAAGCCCTTGAAACACAAGGGCCTGGAGGCATGTGCTATGCAAGACAATTATCGCAGTGGCATCCTCTCAAGAGAGGAGGCGCTACGAATTCATGGGACTAATAACATGTAAAACCACATCTTTAAAATAACCTAGCACTGTGTCTGTATTAAAAAGCGGTTCTGGACCAAGAAGCATTTCAGGATGAAGAGGAATGTGCTGTCGGTATGCTAATGAAAAATGTCTTTTTCTCTCAGATTCGGCTTCCCGACACTCCAGGAGGACGTGGAGTACGGTCAGCCTCTCCCCGCATCTACCACAGGTTGGAGGCTCACTTCCGGTGAGTAGAAAATTATGGGTGCCAAACTTATGTCCTATTCTGAGACGACAGAATAGGACATCTGTTCGGCGTGATTTTGTAATAGACGGCCACAATCCTAACTGTGGTTTTATCAGGTGGAGCTTATTATCCGTTTCCGCATCCCACATGTGTTGCCAGTGATCTCGCAGCCTCCTTCGCAAGAAAGGCCTCAGATCTGTGACAGGCACCGCAGCGGTAGGGTTAACAGCTTGCAATGTGATTAACGTGGCCATCTCGTCCGCCAGAACGTTACCTTCGATTCCCCTATGGCCAGGGACCCAGCATATTATGATATTCTGGTTAGATGAGTACGCTTTGCACAAGACCGAATATAGTTCATTAAATACGGAATTTTGGTGTTTGCTGAGTGACATTAAAGGCTAAACCCCATTAAGCGATTTTGTGCGCGACAGCGACGAGCGATGGGTTCGAGCGACGGATCGGGCCGTGCGACGGATCGATCTTTGCCTTGTTTTAAAACAGGGACCACAATGGCTTCTTTCCATGTGGCCGGAAGGTACCCTGCGTCCCAGATAGTGTTGAAAAGTGTAAGTAGTGTTACTTGTGTGTTATTGTGTAAGTTTTTCAGCATTTCGTACATAATTCTATCAGATCCTGGTGCGGAGCTCTTGCATGCGCTCAAGGCAGCTCTCAATTCGGCAATGCTGAAAGGACGCTTGTAAGGCTCATTCTGTTGACATTTTCTCATGAGTGGCTTACATTCTTCTATTTGTTTGTATTTCAGAAAGGATTGCGAGTAATGGTTGGCACTTGACACGCTTTCAAAGTGCTCCCCAAGTGAGCCCGCCTGGTCTTGTAGGGTATCGCCTTGTGTGTTTACCAAAGGGAGTGAATATGCTGGTCGCCCTCTTATACTATTGACCCTGTTCCAGGCTTCGGCCTCATCAGTAAACGAATTGATACGCGATAGAAACTTCTGCCAGCTCTCTCGCCTGGCCTGTCGGCGGGTTCGCCTGCCTTGGGATTTTACTTTTTTTAAAATTGATGAGATTCTCCGCAGTGGGGGAGGCGCGTAGCAACCCCCACGCTTTGTTTTGTTTCTTTCGAGCGATCCTACAATCGTTCCACCACGGGACACGCCGTTTACATGCCAAGCCATTTACTTGTGATATGCATTTATATGCGGCATCTATTATGGAGGCTGTAAAGAACTCGACTGCAGCATCAATTCCTAATGAAGACAGGTCAGCCCATGAGATACTAGTAAGAGATCGAAATTTCTCCCAGTCAGCTGTCTCAATCTTCCACCTAGGAGTGTGTTGTGGATATTCGTTTTCTTTAGCTTATTTTAGCAGTATAGGGAAGTGGTCGCTGCCGTAAGGGTTGTCGGTAACTTCCCATTCAAGTTCAGGCAGTACAGACGGGGAAACTATGCTAAGATCTATGGAAGAGTAGGTTCCGTTTGCAAGAGATTAATATGTGTGTTGCTTCTTATTCAACAGACATGCACCAGAAGTAAAAAGGAACTGTTCGACAAGACGTCCTCGCGCATCCATACGAGGGTCGCCCCACAGGGAGTTATGTGCATTGAAGTCGCCAAGAACAACATAGGGTTCTGGCAATTCATCTATAAAGGTCTGAAATTCATGTTTGCTTAGTTTATAATGTGGGGGAATATAAAGCGAGCAAATAGTGATCAGTTTGTTTAGCAGAATAACTCGAGCCACCACTTGTCGATAGAACTGAATAGAATAGCGCTTGTCAATAGAATTGAAGTGTGAATTACGAGGGGTGGAATAAACATGGCTGTATACATAGATGCCTAAGAACATCCGCTGAAAACGCCCGTAAAATATATACGTGTTAAAACTATGACAATTACAAATAACGTGTTGTATGTACAAAGTATATATTACAAGGAGGTTACATACTAAAATACATTGTTGTAAGTAGCATTAATGGGCAAACGGCGCCCTTTAGCACAAGGGCCTGGGAAATGTGCCATACAAGACGCTCTACCGCAGCAGCAGGCTTTGGTGAGATTATGTATTCCGAATATCGTGAAATTATGACGTCCAATATGTCAACATGACGTAAAAAGTTTAAAACTGATATATGATTAAAAAAAAGGGTTCTTATCTAAGAAAGAATGGCGGGTGACGGGGAATATGCCATCGGTAGGATAGTGTAAAATGCTTCTTAAACTTCTGCTTCCCGGCACTCCAACAAGACGAGGAGGACTGTTAGTCCATCGCCACATTTACCATAGGTAGGAGTTTCATCGTCCTACAAAAGGTAAGAGTGCGTACCATATATGTATGCCTTAATGTCAGTTCGCCGTATATTTGTTGGTGGTGGTCAGTTTCCTAAATAGGAGCTTGTTTCATGTTTGACTCTCCCACTTTCGGTGCCAATAACTTATGAGTTTTTGTTCAAGAACGGTGTTGAGTCTGTGGTAGGGATAGCTATGGAGGAGCTGTTAGCTCTCCCTGCCATGGACGTGGCGATTTCATCTGCGAGCATGGCGTCTTTAATCCTTCGGTGACCACCCAGCCTATTACGGCATGCTCGTCTGATACGTATGTTGTACAAAGCAGCGAATAAAGATAAATAATTACGGGATTCTGATGCTTTTAAAGAGACACCAAAGTTTTTACGACGCTTAAGCGGTCGGTATATATGATCGATTTTTGTAGTTTCAATTTGTGTGTTTCACTGCCGATAGTACTGCATAGGCTTCCGCTGTGAAGATGCTTATATGCGAGTGCAGGACGTCGGATTCTGAAAAAGATTGTCCAACCACTGCAAAAGAAAAGCCCGCACTTGACTGATGCACCGGTGTAGAATTCAGGACATGAGTACCACGATTCATGCTCTAAAAAATGTATTCGGAGGTGTGCATCTGGTGACCACTTTGCCACTTGAACAAACGGAGAAGTTATAAGAATATGAATCACTGAAAGCGGGCGACTAAAATGCGCGCATGCAGGTGGTTCTGCGCCCAAAGGCAAGTAATGTATAAGGTGGGCGTGTCCTGGTTGTAACCTCGAATCAATTACTTCGTAGAATGCTTTTTTATGATGGCAATAGTTCTATTCTCTTGTATATTTTTTATTCAGGTGCAATTTATTCTGCTTGCGGTTCCACTCAATCGACCATTTGGACCTGAGCGCTAGTTTAATTGTTACGTTGTAGTTCTTACAGGGAATGTTCGACATTTTGCAGGCATCACTCACAGTTGCGTTTCCTGCTTTGCAGTCGGCATGATCGTTCACTGTAATCCTAACATGGCTTGGAACCCAACAAAAGTACACGATGTACCCGCGTATTGCAAGTTTAGGAAGTTGTTAAAGGATATGCAGTGAGAGTTCTTGGTTCTTTGTTTCGAGATAATTGCACACATGGCACTTTTATAGTCAGTGTAGACTGCCGCATTTTTGTTGTTTCCGTCACTTATTTTATCTGGCGCCAACAGTGTTCCATATAAGTCAACAAATTATGCGCCTGCTTTTGGATAAATTACAATGGCATGACCGGCTGAATTATTTTGTACAGCAGCTGCGCTAATGCAGTTAAGTGTTTTGGAATCATCTGTCTAGAAAGCTCTGTAGTCAATAGTTTACTTCAATTCACGAGGTCTTGGAGGATTCCAAATTCTCAAGTTGTACCGTGTTGCTTTTCCTAGGTAAAAAAAAAAATCAACTCTTCCATTCTGTGAAGGAGGAGCAGCGAAGCTGTGTTCTGTGTTCTGTTCAGTGCATCTATGTGCATGTAGTTATTATTATTATTATTATTATTATTACTATTATTATTGTTCCTATTATTAAAGGACACAGACAGGGAATGCACACGACTGCCGAGTGATTTTTTTTAAGTAGTGACGTCTTAGTTAATTCGTGTTAAATGACGCAAAAGCGACTAAGGCCCTGCTGCGACAGTCACAGAACAGTACAATATCCAATTTTAAGGCTGTAGTGGCTCATCGACCAATATTAAGGCAGGGTGTAAAGGTATATGCAAATGAGACGAATTGTTGAAATGTTTCCGCCTCTGTTTCAGTATGTGGACATGACAATGATGTGGTTTACTCTAAGGCATTCATGGCATTTTTCGCAAGTTGGTGTTTTTTTCGAAATGACGTGTGAAAATACTGCTGCATGGCAGACGGGAATTTCACAGAGTATATATAATTCACTGTGAGTTAATTATGACAAGTAATTGAAACTCGGCGTAATGATAGAGTCATTCTGGCGGTCAATTCCCGCCTAGATTTTTCAAGATACATCAGATTTAGAGCTACAGAGGATTTGCGAAAAAATGGCGACGAAAATATATCGCCAGCATCGCTGTAAAAATGCTGGCAGACTGTATTGGCCATTTGCGTGCGCCTCCCGTATTTTGTTTCAAGACGCACCAACAGATCAACTAAAGATCCAGGGTGTCAGAAACCACGTTGACATTGATGTATTCTCTTATTCGTTTCCAAGATGTGTACCAATCAGGTGTTCACAAGATGCTCAAAGAATATGAGATGTAGAGACAGCTGGTAAAGTTGTGCACTTAATTTGGTGGTGCGCTCAAATCTCTCTTCTGTGCATTGATATTCGCACGCGAAGCATGCAAGCTTGCCCCCGCATGACAGCGAGCCATATCCAAAACTTGCATTTAAAGCATCACTTAGGGTTTGGGATATAAGGGCGCACGTTGCAACGCATGTATGGTGCGTGAATGCAGCCGGGCAGAATTATGCTGTTGAAAGTTAAGACAATATGTTATGTCTTTATGTATTTTTTCCCATTGTGATCTGTCGGGCGGCGATTGCTCCTTGTTCAGCACTTCCTCTCCGATTTGTACATCTGTACTTTGCAAAAGTTCCTGCTCGGAAACGACACCCGTCGTGTAGTTAAGGGTGTAGCGATGTGTCATCGCCACATCCATTTTGCAAAGCTTTTTCAGAGATAGCGATTTGGTGCCTTGGCATTTAGATTTCTGCTAGAGAGTCTCACTTTTTCAGTTTCTTCACTTAGAAAACTTTCCCACATTGTTTCGGACGTTCTTTGTGTTTAACAAGGCAGATAGGTCAGCCAGCAGTTCGTCGGTCATGGAGTGCTCAACGGAAAACCTCGGAAAATTTAACGTTTTTTGTGCTAGTACTTGTTTAACTTTGGTCCGACCCCTTCTCCTGGGTCAGAGAAAGGTTTCTTGGCAGCCATAAGATTTTATTTGTTATTTGGTAGCCGAGCTGGTCACGCACCCCGATGCCCAACCAGGGAAGGGTTCGAATGCATTAACCGTACGCGGCCATTATAACTATGCATAATGGCCACGGTTGACCAATACGCACAAGGTTAACCCTCGCTGTCCAAAAAAAGAGGAAAGAAAAGAAGGAATGAGCTGGCAGGACAGATAGAACAGAGGAAATAGAGATAGAAGAAAGGAAATAGAGATAAAAGTGTGGAGAGGAGGTCAGGAAATGGCAGCGGCTGATTTCCCCCGGGCGAGTCAATCTCGGGGTACCGTCTATTGGGAAGCGGGCTACAAAGAGCGTTGCTTCATTCGAGGGACCTTAAAGGTCCAAACACTCGTCGTCTGCTCAGCCAACAGGATTTCCCTTTCCCTAGACAAGGTAAGCTGCGCACAGGCCAGGCGAGGGTGCTGGGACCATGCAGGCGAACTTCTCACCAATCTCCCCTTAGCGGGGATGCCCTTGCGGGCATCTAATCTCGGTCCGAGGTACTACTGTTAGAGGTAGTACCTCAGCTGGCTGCGGAGCGCCCTGGTGGCCACCATACAAAGCCAACTTTCAAGGTTCGTCCATGAAAAAAAGGGAAACAAAGAATGAGCATAAACAGAACGTGATACGATATACTGATGTCACTTATAATGCAGCATGGACAATCGGAACGCTATTGTTTTATTTTAGCCCCGTGCATTGACGAACGCCAAAAAACTTTCTCATAGATGCAATCTCTGTTGAGATACTCAGGGACATCAGCACAGGCACCTCAGCAAAGTGTAGATGGCCCTCGGTGAAAGTCTACGCGAAGCTGCCGAAAAGCTTTCTCAAAATTACAAATGTTTCGAATATGTCCTGAATACGTCTGATTACAAATGTGTCCTACTTCCAGATCCTGCTGAAAAACAGAATATTTCAGTCAAATACTTCGTTCTTTGGGACACCCTGCAGTATGACTCTCTGACGCTCTCCGATGATCTCCGACCGTCTATGACGCTCTCCGACGGTCCATGACGCTCTCCGCGACAGTCCATGACGCTCTCTGCGACGGTCCATGACGCTCTCCGCGACGGTCCATGACGCTCTCCGCGACGGTCCATGACGCTCTCCGCGACGGTCCATGACGCTCTCGGTGGTCTGTCGATCCGTAGCCTGTCGATCCGTAGCCTGTCGATCCGTAGCCTGTCGATCCGTAGCCTGTCGATCCGTAGCCTGTCGATCCGTAGCCTGTCGATCCGTAGCCTGTCGATCCGTAGTCTGACGCTCCGTAGTCTGACGCTCCGTAGTCTGACGCTCCGTAGTCTGACGCTCCGTAGTCTGACGCTCCGTAGTCTGACGCTCGGTAGTCTGACGCTCGGTAGTCTGACGCTCGGCAGACAGCCGTTAAGTAGTTCTTGATCAATATTTCCTTAAAAAGTTGAGAGTTAGAGTGGTTTAGGAATATTTAAAGATGTCGTGGCAAAAAGCAAAAAGTGAAAAAATTAAAAGTTATCAGTAGGGGACGAATTATTTACTGAGCGTAATTATTTCCGAACACTCGCAATGATTGTGCTCACTTTATCTGATAGTAAGCATAACATCCCCAGCTGTCCATCCCTGCGTTGTGCGAACCAAACACCATGGTGATGTATAACATAAACGAGCAGCCAGCATTGATCCACCCATGTCGTGGTGTCTCTAAAAAGCGGCGTGGGTGGCGTTCGGATGGTAAATGCTATAGAGATTCACGAAAGTAGGCGAGGACTCTTTCCCACAGCTACATGCACCCACAGTAACAAAGTGACCGCCATCGCGAAAGCAACCCGCGATATGAAATGAGGCTACATTGCCTGTTATTGCAGCGAAGACAATGTTTAAATGCAAAGAAATTGGCGAAATCGAATAATGCGAAACGAGAGACCCTAATACCAAAGCTCATTTTACGCATGTTAGCAACTAGCCCTACTTGTCTTTTGATGCAAAATTATTACAGAAAAAACATTTTGCCACCTGTGATCCCTTAACGCATGCGCGATGTTCTGATGAGCGGCCGTGGAGGCCGCAGGAACAACTTGCCACCGGGTCTACGGGGTCCGCAGCAACACATCACGCAGATAGAACAGCTGGACACCAGGTTGCAGGGCCGGCACTGAGGTACCAGGTCGCAGGATATGCAGTGGAGGCTGCGAGGCACCATCACGCTAGAAGGCCTGGCCACCAGTTCCCTAGGTCAGGCAGCAAGACACCGGTCCTCTAGAACATGTACCGAAGATTTCGTCAGGCAAAGGGCAGTACGTGCCCAATGACAAAAAAATTGTGCTTTTACGTGCCAAAACCACGATTAGATTATAAGACATGCTGCAGTAGGGGACCCTGCAATAAGTTTTACCACCAGGTGCTTTTGACGTGCACCCAGGGCACGCTACACCGTTGTTCTTGCGTTTCGTCCCCATCAAAATTCGGCCTCCGCGACCGGGATTTGACCACGCGCCTTCGGGCTTAGTAGCCAAACGCCAAAGCGGCCACGCCACCATTGAGGGTAACGGCACATCACGCGAGACACCTGCTGTGGGGGACAGTCCTCGAACCGGGTGGTAATATGATTGATAAACGAAGTAAATTAGTTAATAAATAAAGAGGTATTAAAAAACGAAAATAAACGAATAACCAAAGATGAGAAGTAAACCGATAACAAATGAAATGAAGTAGTGTGTAATATCGTAGTCAGCGTTGCTTATAGGAATATTAGATAGTAAAAGATAGACGCAAAAATGAGCAAGGAAAATTTACAATAATGTCATTAGAAGCGGAAATCTGTGCTTTTACTCTGAAATTTCTAAATTTAGAATTTATTCACGGAGAAATAGATTACTCACTTAAAAAGCGTTATACTAAAAAGCAATTTTCTGGTGTCACACTGGGTTTCTATGTGGAAAGAGAAGTTATTTCTGCATTCCCATGTGATGTGACAGTGTTGGAATGGCCCTACACCATGGGCATGTGTCCCTGTATTGACTGGGAGATATTTTATGTAGGCTGTGTAGAGTGGAGAATGTTCCTGCCTGCAGCCTTCACCAGCCGACTGCTTCGTGTTGTGTTAAAGATGGGTGAAGTGGTGGATATGTTATCCTTTTGCCTCTGTGATGGTTTAGTATTTCCGCGTATGTTGGTTCCACCGTCATAGTGGTATCCGGGTCCATTGACTGCCTCACTCGGTATGGAAGCTCGCGGGCTAGACTGTCGGCCCTCTGGTTACCCTTTATTCCGGTGTGACCCGGCACCCAGAAAATCGTATGCAGTATCTTTTCGTTCGGAAGCTCTGCCTCGAGGAGGATTCGCAGCACCCCTTTGTTGATTCTACCTGCCGTGTAGTTTCTGCATGCTTCTTTGGAGTCTGAGTATTATCAAAGATCTGTTTCTACGGTGGGAGTGCCTGCTCACCAGCGGCGTGCTCATAGTCCAAAAAGGATTGGTGCAACACGGTCTCAATGTGGCCAGGCTCCGCGGTGCTCTGGAATAGGGGCGCCGACCACTCAAGACGACGGAGACTTCAGTAAAACATGAAGACCTCTGTTAGCCGCGGAAAACTGTAAACAGAGCAATAAAGTTTTTCCTTCCTTCCTTCCTTCTGGTGTCACAGAGGAAACTATGAATGGCTCGGCAAACACTCTTGTGGCTGTATGCTAATACCGTTGCTCTGAGTGAGCGTATAGCAGTACTGCCTAAGACAGTCCGAGACATCGAAGCGGAATTTCTCAACGTCATTTTTGGTGAGTAGAAAACCGCCGATAGGATAATGCAAATTTATAGATGAATTCCGACTCATTGCAGATGAAGCATAAAGAGGTTACCGCCAGGGCACATTTGGGCAAGTTAAAATTAAGTGGGGGAATACGGCAACGCAGCCTTGTGATACTTCGAATTGCCGGTTAGGACACCATTGTCCGCTCCCAGAAAAATTTGGATGCATAAAGTCGTTAGGTTTTACTAATTAGAGTTTTCTTTGTCTTCATTTAATAAAAAAAACATGCGTAAATCTGGCTGCAGTGATATATGCAGTGGCCGGCAGCGCAGAAATGATCGGACCTTTTAAAGAAATTCGTGCTAAAGAACGGTTATTTCATTAGGATGAATGTCTAGGTGACGTAGTACGCATGCTAAATTAACTACATTTAACTGCAGCGGAAATCTATGACGCGTGTTGAAAGCCGTCGAATTTGTAGACGCGTGAAGCACGGTGCATACAGAACGACAATCTGTGACGGTAACAACTTTTGTAACACAAAGGGGTATCTTAAGCAAAGCAAGAAATATTCCCAGAATTTCGGCTTGGAAATTAGATGTGTCGTCTGGCAGGCGAAGTGAAAGGGACCAATCGAGCTATGGTGAGTAGATTCTCACGCCTATCCTCTCTTCACACGAAGCACGCAGTTGCTAATACGTTGATTGGGAAATGGGCCAAATAGCCTTGCAAAAGTGCATTAAAATATGTTGGGGTCAGCAATTTCGCGTTATTGGGACAAATATCGGCAAATTCAATTTTGAGAGACAACGTAGAACCATAAAACGGAATGACTTCAAGGCAAACATTTAAAGGTGCTAGTTGTGCTTGCACAAATACAACCTGTGGGGTGAGCACCCGTGGCCACGTGTTCTCAAAAAATGAACTTGGTTCAACAATAAATGCATATAATGTACCTGGTAGAGCAGGTTGATAAATTCATAGGTAGGTTTGAACCGTAAGCACGTGAAATAGCGTGTGAAGAGAAAGCAGGCGCGCTTCCTGGTATAACACATTATAAACAACGAATTTAGGAAGACATGAACATATTTCGAGATCTCTAAAACAAGAAGTGGTCTTATTTTATATTTTGCACTTCCGGAGAACAAAAACAGCATAATTGTAGAAGCGGTCGTACACACACATGGTAAATAAATTTTTAGCATGGCACTGGAACTGCCATCATGACCTGGGGCTCAGACAGACAGAGATCTAACAATTTTTTAAAGCTGCGATACCGACTTCCACAAAGTCATCTGCGATAGAAGGCCTTAATGGACCATTCGGCAAACGTGATGTTAATCCTTTAACTGGAAAGATAAAGACTTGGCCTAGAAAGCATTTATTGCTTTATTTCTTCTTTATAATGCTCAAATACATACCAGCTTAAATATCGAAGAGTTTCTCTAAAAGTTAAGCAAGATACAGTAGACCAAAATATTGTTGACTAGCTGGTTGAGGGTCAATGTATGGTTTAAAAAGTGGTATTTGCTACTTGCTTTAGCAAGGGCAATGCGTGTTCATGAAATGCACCTCTATAGGGCTAAGAAATCACGTGCTTAAACAAATGAAAAAAGAAATGGTAGTGGCGAGAATACGACCACCACGTGCGCTAAGAAGAGAATGACGAAGTCTTCGAGTTTTGCCATCAAAACCTCTGTGCTCACGATCGACATTTTTGTGAATGCTACTGCTGAGCAGGCACATCAACAGATGTAAATCAAGAGGCACAGACGAATATTTCGATTTCTCTCGTTATTGCAGGAATATTTTTGAGCTGCCACCGAAAGGGTTAAGCGGTGTAAAAGAGGTTCCCTGATGAGCAGCACATACACAGTGAACCAGAATGACGCGGAAGAAGGTAATTGCGGGTCAGCGCATACCATCATACAAGCCAGTGACTCAAGTTGGGGCGAAAGTTTGTTTTGAACCCATTTACCTTAAGACAACAGCCCGATGCTCCACCCATCGGACCAGACTTTCTCGTGCCCTTAGTTGGCGTCGAACAGGTTAGATATGCATAAAGAAACAGACAAACATACCTCTAACTGAGTGAAATTCCCAAGGAATGCTAACCGCAATAATTAGAAGGTACAACAGCGAGTGCCCGCGGCCACCCTGTGAGATGTGTCCGTAATTGTTTCTACGCTCATGACAACGTACTCGTTAATTTAGTAAGCGAATGTTTAAAGCAGTTTACGTGGCTGATTAAACGACTAACCATACCTCGTACAGTTTAATGCACGTGAAATCGTTTTGGATGTAATTACTTGGTGGAACGAAAGGCAATAGAAATATTACGACGCAACACATCACGTCTTCGGTGCGCTCACCTTGCTGGCTTGATTCGCATAGTCGGCGACAATGCGGCCTCCAGTGCTTGACCAGGTGAGGCGGCACGAAAGGCCAGCATCGCCTTTGACCAACAGCACGTTCAGAAGAACGTCGATCGTTTGTTCTTGGCACTCATGAAAAACAAAACGAAAAAAAAACATCACACGTGTACGTGAGAAGCACGGTGAAAGACATGTGGGCAAGAAACCTTGAACTATTGTACACCGTCAGATAGCGATCCTGACACAAAGCCAGAAACTCTGTGGGCCCTGCATTCGCACTGAAGCCGTGTGGTCGCCTCCGCAAACAATCGCCCAGATGTTGCTCTCGTTCCACTGGCCATCCGCACCTTAAAAATAATTATTGACCTACAAAGCCTCATATAGAGGAATGCTAACTAGAACGCAAAAGTAATGCCCTTGGTACTTTCTGGCGAGACATTAATGAACTGATGGACAGTAAATGAGAGACAGCAAAATCAAAAACAGGCAAACGCAACCGAAGCACAGGAACACAGTGCCGATTCCCTATTAATAAATAATTCTGGAAAACTTAAAGAGTACTACTATCTCAGCACCGTGAGATGACTACTCGGCGCAATTAAGCGCAAAATAGGTTGTGCAGAATGTCCTAGGCCATCCACTCCAAGATACCACAATTCCTCAGATGAGACAAGTAGTGAAGTCATGCGATGCTAACTCATAACGAAGATGCTCACCCTATGCTCTTTCTTTTTTTACTTCGAGCATTTTTCTTTCCGTAGTTGATTCTTACGAATGTGTAAAGATTCAGTTACCTTGAATTTTCGGCGATAAGCATATGCCTGGAAGTTGGACGCTACCTGCATATTATGCTCTGATTTGGGTTATGTACATTCGATCTTTTAACACAAGGTGCAGTCTTCCCTGGGTAATGTCTGCCGAGTGATTGACGAATGTAGGATTTCAGCTCCCTCCCATAACACCTAAGACTGCTATGCATGTGATGTTTTCCAAGAAGGATCAATTCCCTGTGATAACCTTTGAGCTTTTTGGTGCTGAAATTGTCACTGGTGTATCAACTATGGCGTGTGACCTATCTTTTTTGACAGGAAGTTGTGGTAACAATAAGGTATGACTGTTATGGCATTACTGAGCCAACGGAATGGACACAAAGGTTTGAGATTATTGTGCGCTAGAGTAAAGAAATGTGGAATTTCCTAGCAAGAGAACGGAATTTTTCGAGTCGTAGTCGGCCTCTCGAATGACATATCAAGGCGAAGTAGAGAATGGTTATCCTGATCAAGGGAAAGCAATTGAGAGGAACATAAGATCGGTTAGATCCGATATGGCACGTATTACAAAATCATATTCGGCAGCGCACAGCTATCCTAGAAATGGATACAATCACTGCATTTTACGGGTACTTGCAGAAGGTGCAGAGACTTCGAGATTACCAAGAAATGTTGAAGAGAAATGTTAGATGCCTCTAGGAGACAGCAAACCGCGTTATGTATAAGAGAGCAAACATGGGTATGCGATAGTTCAGTTGACATTAGGAAGAAAAGATGAGCTGGGCATGCCATGCAATGGATAAGGTAAATAACGGAAGGTGTATTAAAGCTACAGAAGAAGTGCCAAGGGAACGGAAGTGCAGTCGAGGACGACAGGTAATTACTTGGTGGGATAACATTAGACAGTTGGCAGGCGTAAGACTGCAACAGATGGTACAATGCAAGGGTTATTGAAAATTGCTGGGAAAGCGCATAAATAGGCTGAAGGTGATGATGACTTTTGTTTTTTTTTCCAGGGGGTTGGCTTGGTTTTGCTTTGTTGACCTTTTTCTCTACGGTCACCTTCAATGAAAGACGCTCCATGAGGTGCAGAGGTAATCAGATGAAGCATGTGTTCAGTTTGGGCAATAACCAAAACAAGCGACAAAAACTGGAGGAAAAAGATATGTCGGTTGGTTTTGTCGTACTGAGCATAGCACTAGTTGCGCATGGCCTAAGCAGTTGTGGCACATTGGAATGGACGACATAGGATTCTATGTCGATTACTCTTTAATTTTCTTATAAGACTGCGCTTTTTTGCGTGCTTCACTTATATTCGTTCATTTCTGCAGTAGCAGCATGCCTGTATTTGACTACAAAAGAACCCAAATGGTAACGTATTCATCAACAGCTTTAAATGGACGGAATTGTAACAAAATTTCGAGTAAACCAAGTCCAGTATTGCATGACATGAAGATAAATGTAGTACATCCTGTAAACCGCTGAAATGCAATAAAAATTTCTCGTTTCAGTGCCTCGAAAGGTGATAGGCGAATTTTCACCCCAGCTTTATTCATCTGGTACACTTCTACGCGTTCGGCTGTCATTTTCGCGACTGGTATTGCTTAGCTTTGCTCAATGTAAGAACAAGGAGTGAAGAATTAGGTGGGATATAACGTAGTTTACGGAGTAGCAACGCGAAGACCAGAGAAAGAATGCTTGCGTGGCATATTAGCAGACGTTCGAAGAACCAAATGGGCCTAAAGGAAGGTAATAATGTGGAAAACCTCATTGGCTGGTCCGGAGTAGAATTTCTTTCCTGTATGATAACACTGTTCTAGAACCCGCAATGTCCCAGCTGGCCCATGTACACATTAAAATGACTGATGCATGCCATATGAAAACGAAATTATGCGGATCCTAGGCATATGTTGGAAGTAAGAAGAGAACCTTGCGTGATGCTTGTAAACAAATCCTAAGCGATTCAAAGAGCCGTGTACAATTATCTTTATTTTCATCCTGTGGATTGTGTAATCCCATATATAACAGTACATCGAACAGCACATTGGACAGACGCACAGTGTCAGACATCTGAAGCGATGTGACGAAGTCAAAGGCGAATTAGGATGCTTGTCGATGCAACAGCGATGACAGGTGTATGCACAGAGAAGTTCGACACGTGCTCAGATGCATTTCCGATTCTGTACAGCTTAAGTCACAGTGGCACATGTGCAGGATTATATGTTGAGGTTTTATGCAGAGATTTACTTAATCATTATTATCCAAGAAAGGTAGTAGTCGTAGTAGAAGAAGGAAACCTATTGTATAAAATATGACAAGCGGTCTTTACGGCTGGTCGGAGCCCCTATTCAAGGGCTTTCTTGAGGCGCCTTGGGCACTCTCGCGCGAAGTGGTCAAGCATGCATTCGGCCCCACACCACGGGCATTCATCTTTTGTGTAGGAGATGCAAGTGTGGGTAACTTCCTGTTTGTAACCTCCTCCAGCTGAAACAGGAGTACGCACTGGCACTACTTTGAGGGTCAGCATACAGTGGTTAGAATAGGCTCCGTTTGCTGGTACACGCAGTGGAAACACAACCTTCGCGTACATACACTCACCAATAAATCCACCGAGCTACCGGCTGACCCAACTGCAGCAGCCATTGGTAACTAATTATGGTATATACGTAAAAAAGTATTTCGCGTTCGTAAGATACCAGTAAACAATAAAACTAGCTATAGCAAAGCAATTATGTCCCATAGCTGTATCAGACTAAGGAGGATAACATCTATCTTCAGATATAGTCAGCGACACGAGCTCGTAGCTTCAATAGCAGAAGGTATACATGGCCGTGTGTGATCGTCTACGCAAATCTTCCGAACCACGCTTTCTCAAGATTAAAACTGGATCGAGTATGTCCCGAATACGTGGGATGAGATATGCGACATCCTGTCTGTGCATGCACCTCATCAGCATTCTTCCCTGTACAAGCATCACACATCGCTTTGATCCTCGTGACATCGCTACACACACCTCTCATACTCTACATCCGCCATATTTTGCTGTTTGTATTTCGAAGGAGCTTCCAAATGTTGTAGTGCACATATACAAATCTTGAACGAAGAAAATGCTTTGCATAAACACTGCATGGATTTACTTGTTGCAAAAGATGAAATCAAACCTTTGTGAACATCGATGTTACTGGTATAGTAGTAAATACATAGCTTCGGTTCAAATATATTCCAATATGTTTGTTCGATGTGCACATAATTTTTTCTTTGGCAAATTTTTCGATTCTTGGCGTATTTCTGATTCGCCTTGTTTCCCGGTGATAGTGCCATGGCAAATAAGAACAGGGCAAAACATCGACAAGCGCAAAGCTGCCTGCAATAGTCCTAAAATGCAGTTTCTGCAGGCTTGGAGTTGCGTTTTGCAGTAACGAACGAATCGGTTATGTCTTCAACGCACCAACATCAAATTCAGTAGCCCACTGCGCTGAACTGGCAGCTGTAGTCTATTTTCCTCAAGGTTGATTCGCCTACTAGTTGAACAGGACATAAAAAAAGCTTTACAACAACGCTCAGCAGAAGGCACATATCGCATAGCTGATACACAAAAAGTTCATTGTGCGTAGTTATGTTAAAAATTCAGTGCTAAAGAATAAGACAAAGTAACACACCACGAGCGTTTACTGAAGACGAAATGTTTATTTCAGAAAAAAAGACATTTAGTAAGACTGCCGCATGTGCGCGGACAAGATTGCTCGTGGTGTGCGATTCCTTTGTCTATCTCCTTTCTCGTGCTAAATTTTAAACATAAATCAGCACTAACGTATTCAGTTCACTCTCCTTATTGAGCGTAATGTTCAAAGCGATAGAAAAGAGTGTGCTCACCTCATCTGCAGCGAAGCAGCACTTCGCCTGGCTCTCGGCCCCTGCATTGTTCGAACCGTGAGCCACGACGAGGCCATGCAGTGCACGAGCAACCAGCATTCTTTCAGTCAACTTGTGGCACCTTTTAAAATGTTGAAGCCTGAAAGAAAGAGCTAAAGTTTGTCACGAAAACAGGCGAGCGTTCTTGAGTTTAACCACAGGCTCCAACATATGGCAAAATGGCAGTCAACGCGAAAGCAAGCCGCGATATCAGTGCTGGCTACATCATTTGCTACTGCGGCTAAGGCAGCGCGCAAGCACACGGAAATGGCCAGAATAATACAGGGCGAAAGGAATTTTTTTTTCAGCAAGTCAACAACAAATTCCGTGGCGTGCTGCACTGAACAGGCAGCTGTAGTAAATTTGCCGAACGGTTGATAAGCCTACTTCGCGAGCAGAAAAAGGAAAGCGTTTCACAGCACAAAGGAGCAGAGGGCACTTCGCATAGCTGCTACGCGAAATGTTTATGCATAATCACTCCGAAGCAGTCGTAAGAATTGGGCTCACCTCGTCTGCTGGGAAACGTAGCTTTACCAGGCTGTCCGTACACCCTTGGTTCGAAGCATTGAACCACCGGAATATCCAACATAAGCGAGAAGCCAGCATTATTTCAGTCACTCTGCGGAGCCTTCGAAAAAAGCGACGTGAATTCCGGTCTGACGGCTGAAGTTAAAGCTACTGACCAAAGCATTCTTGCATGCAACCGCACGCACCGACATATGGCAAAATGGCGGCCAAGCTGAAAGCAAGCTGCGATATCAGTTCAGGCTGCATCGCCGGCTACCGCGGCGAAGGCAACGTCCAAATGCCGAGAAATTGCGGAAATCGAACAGCGCAGAACGGAATGAAGATAAAGAGGTTGATTTCGAAAATGATAGCCCCAGCAACTCGTCAGACTTGTCGTTTGATAAAGAAATTGCGATGGAAAGAGTGTGAGGGAAACAAGCATTTGCTACGTGTGATTCCTTAGCGTGCGCGTTACCTCGTTATCACCACCGGAATGAAAGGCAGAAGCTTTATCGGCTTTTTTTTACACTACGTATGATCGTCGCCTTTAGGAATGGGAATGCACGACTGCGTGGCAAATGGCCTCTGTTGCACGGCCCCACGGCGAGGTGCGAAACACAAGAGGACGCCGTTCTGTATTCGGCCTGCGCCCCCGTGCAGTGGTTATAATTGATGGGCCGTCATGCTTTGATTGTGCCAATTCCTGTTCATTTGTTTTTTGACCATGTAGGCTTGCGTTACTGTCAGGCGTGTTATGTTGCAATACTATCATTTTTATCCATTCAAGAGCCTGACCCTGACATATTTGTCTCAAGACATCACGACGTCTCCAATGCATTTTTTCCTTCTTTCCGTTCTGTTTCTTCTTTTCTGTTGATATGCTGCCACACGTTTGTGTGTCTCGTCGGACTTAAGTGCCATTTGCGTATTCGCTGTAATACTGTAAGAAAAGTTCTTCAAATGCATTTAGAAAATGGTCCCCGTACAAGCATTTGGCTAGGGATCCACTCCAATAGTTCGTACCCTGTCGAATAGAATGGTGTGCAGTGGTGAACTCCGAAGTGTTTCTTTCATTTTTCTTGACTAGCTGCGGCAGCAAGATCAATGCCATTATCACTGGTGTTCGCTAAATCTCTACGACATTCCTATCGCCGTAGTAGTTAGTTAGAAAGTTGTCTTCCTATTGCGCAAAATGCTTTTCAATATAGACGGGTTACTATACCCTCGTAGTTAAAACTCCGCAAGCCAGTTCAGAAACAATTTTCTTCCGTTAAGCACGTTATCACTACCTTCGGACGCGGGACTGGATAGGTACAATCAGCGCCAAGTGAAATGTGAACAGCGGAGCGCGTGGCCCAAGCGTAAGTGAAGGTGTAGTGCGCGCCGTCCAGTCATCACCATTGATAAGCGCGCACGTCCGGTTTGGCGGCACAGTGCACTCGTTTGGGAGTCAAACAAACGGTCAAACGTGCTCGGCACGGCCACGCAGGCCACCGTCGCGGCTGCAAGCGATACCGCACTGTGCAAACTTGCCAATTGAAAGAATGAATGTGGCGCACAAGCGGCAAACAACATGAGCGAATCTACAATGGCGGTGCAAACTGCAGTACGCGCACCGCTGTTCGCTCCGATAGCACTAATATTTCAGCGAACTGCGCGACAATACTCGCCCCGAACTGGGATATTTTAGCTTCTCTCTCACTTTTATTTTCTTCCTTTCAAATGTAAGAACCAGAACAAGCGGCAAAATATCGCGTGGTGCGGCCAAACCGGATGTACGTGCCTGTCAATGGTGATGCCTGGGCGGCGTGCACTATACCTCCCCTCCCCCCCTAACTTATGCTTCGGCCACGCACTCCACTGTTCACGTCTCCTTTGACGCTCACAGTACAATCAGCTGCCTTTCGTCCTTCCCCTTAAAAAAAAAGACAAAAAAGGAAAGGCAAATATGCCGTACACGTTACAGCGCACGCGTAATAAGCGCCACCGGGCTGCTTAGACGTCAACTAACACTACGGGTGTGCAGGGCCCGGTGATCAAGTCTATTGAGCGAACCGCTCCACAAGCGAACTACACAACTTCATGTGCCGGAAATTTCCACACCAGGTGTTTGGCTGAGTATCGCACACGTCGTTTGGCAGCTGTGGCGCAGTTGGAAGCGCCATGTGCATCGTCGTATAGCGGACACGTCTAGCCGAGCTTTCGCCTAAGTGCGCTATTTTTCTAGCTCGTGTGGCTCGAGGGGGAACCCAGGCTGCCGCCGGAAAAGAAACACTTGTCCGGCTAGGGATAAACCACGGGAGGCAGTGGGTGGCGATTCGGGGGCACTGAGTCTCACAGGTGGTTCTATTGTTCATTCTTCAACCGGCACCGCGCTCTACCGGAGTCGCGAAAATCAGGTTGAGAGTTGGAAGGTGGTGATGCCGACGATGCAGACAACAGTGAAGCACATCGGTTGAAAAATAGATCTCGCCCCGCCTCATTCGTCTTCTTGTTTCCACGATAACATTGAAATCGGTCGAAAGCTAGTCTCATAAATATATTTCTGTGTTTTACATGGTATGAACAGAGAAATCAATGTCGGCCCCGAGATCACGCTATAGAGCCGCAATATTTAACTTTGTTAAAATCTACCCTCTACACGCATTGAACTACTAACTATGGGGAACGCACAAACAAAAACAGCTTCAGAAGGCGGTGCGATATCGGCTACAGATACCACGGCGCCGTTTCGTGGGATCGTGGGATCGTTTCCTTTCGCGGGACCTGCGGCAAGTTGTTTTTTCATCCACTTTCATTTCCGATAATTGATCGTTTCTTTGTTTCATCGATTAGCACAAGTACTTTCCCCTATGTTGTCCTTAATGTCAGTGTTTTTTTTTTGCTTCTTATTGTATGACTAATAAAAATCGGGCTTCTCGGTTAACCCCTGTACTTCTCGTTCATATATATATATATATATATATATATATCCGGATCATGAGACTGAAAGAATCAGAAGCATAAGAATGGGCTGGGGTGCGTTTGGCAGGCATTCTCAGATCATGAACAGCATGTTGCCTTTATCCCTCAAGAGAAAAGTGTATAACCACTGTGTCTTACCAGTACTCACGTACGGGGCAGACACCTGGAGGCTTACGAAAAGGGTTCTACTTAAATTGAGGACGACGCAACGAGCTGTGGAAAGAAAAATGATGGGTGTAACGTTAAGGGATAAGAAAAGATCAGATTGGGTGAGGGAACAAACGCGAGTTAATGACATCTTAGTTGAAATTAAGAAAAAGAAATGGGCATGAGCAGGACATGTAATAAGGAGGGAAGATAACTAATGGTAATTAAGGGTCACGGACTGGATTCCAAGGGAAGGGAAGCGTAGCAGGGGGTGGCAGACGGTTAAGTGGGCGGATGAAATTAAGAAGTTTGCAGGGACGACATGGCCACAATTTTTACATGACCGGGGTAGTTGGAGAAGTATGGGAGAGGCCTTGATGATATATATATATATATATCGGTATAATATAATACCGAGTATATATATATATACTCGGTATTACTGTTCCTTATTGCTGATGGCAGAGCTTCCTGATGCCAGAAAGGACGTTATGGCTATTTACGAAAAGTTCACTATTGATGAGCTGCTAACAAGACTTCCAAACATAAGCTGTTTCTGAGTTTCTCAAATATTTTTATGCACACGAGCAGTTTTCTAAATTCGTCCCCTGTTTCATTGTTCGTAGATATTGAGAAGTTACCCCGACAGATATCTACTCAGACAAGACATGTTGGAACTTAAAGAAACCGTTTGACGGCAATACCAGAACAGAAGACATTTGTATAGTGAATTTGTATAGTGTATAGTCAGAAGCCATGTATAGTGTAGAGTGCGAGAATGTTCGATAGGTAACAAACAGAAGACTAAGCGTAAGCTTCGTGCTTGTATATACGAGTAATTATAGAAAACGATCTTCTTACTTCTAAGATGCCTGTTGGCTCGTGTAGCATGAACAAATGTTGTGGCAAAAAGAAAAATCAAGTGATCTTAGTGGAGCACAGGCCCAGAACTTAAATGAGGAAATATAAACAAAAGAAAATTTATGTTGGCTTCAAGATTCCAAGTTGTTTTTCAGTAACGAAGATTATTTGGGAGCAAGTTCACAGAGGCAGAACTTATTAAGTATATTTTGAAAATCCACCTCGAAAGCACGGTACTCGCCTGAAACACCGACGATCAAGTGGTTCCTCAAAACCAATAATATCAAGCATCAGTGAAACTTAATGATTACGAAATGCGAATGTGCAGCCGAATGTTCGTTACAGGGAACTAAACGAGGCGAAGCAAGATCATCTGGTAAGCATAACCGCAACGTTAAAACAGAAGTGCCCCTGTGATACATGGATATTCGTTATTATCTTGCATATACATGAAGGCCGGGGCGACAAGTCAGATTATTATTTATTATTTCATTTTACTCAATGCTTTCCTTCGAAATGTACCCACGTAGTTGTCTCTTTCGCATTCCGGTTATATTTGTCATCGAATGCGGTTTCTCTTAGGGTTTTTTACCGTATCGATTGATAAAGTTCGCATACGCTCTTTTCTAACACAGAGAAGGTTTAATGCCCCTTGAAAATATTTAGTTTTAAGTAAGCGTTTTCTTTCTTTCTGTCTCTCCCGTCATGTATGGTTTAGCGCTACACTTCCTCAATCTTTTATTCGAACTGGCCCAGCAATGAAATATTCTATAAAGCACAACAGTGTAGGTGACGAACAGGTTGCATGAAAGCTTCGTTAAAGCATCACGCCATTTGGGCACGGGTATCAGAACTGTTTCGGGAATTCTGCGGCGAAAGTGCTTTAAAGCATGTCCTTAATTGCCCTTAGAACGCCCTTATGAACTAAAACGGGCCCAAACCAGGCCAGTGTCTGGCAGCGCACCGAGAATAGGTCAGTGCCCCAAACAAGTTGTACTAGGATGCTTTTTATGAGAACGCTTTTAAGCGTCAATAGATAGGGAAAATTAAAATGTACTACGCTGTCACAGCGCATTAGGACAAAAAATGCATGCGTTTAACGAAAAAGACACTCGCCCGACATTCTCTTACAGAGCAATTAAAAAAATTCTGGCACGTTATTCTTGGTTACTAAAAAAAAATGCAATATTTGTTTTCTTCTTTTTCTTAATCTTCTCCTACAAATCGCAAACAGACTGTTTTTCCCGGTGAACATCTCATGAAACAAGGCAGAGGAAGTCGCTATGTTCAGGATTTCTTACTTCAAGAAGTGTAGCAAGTTTTTTGAGAGCATACACGACCTGTAAGACATAACTCAGTATTTTCTGAAACCTGTGTATGAGTCCACAGATTTTGCCTATTGCTATAAACATCTGACACTTATAGATCAGACGTGCACAACCTAGCTGCATGGCAACACATGCTCCAGCTGCTTTAGCTGACGACGAGGGCATTTGAAAATGCTTGGAAAGTACTTCTAGGAATCCCGTATGGTGTTGCAAAAAGAAAGGGCACGTTGGCGTCATTCTCTTGGAAAAGTCTCATACGATTCCTTTCCGTCATTGGGCGAATGTACGTCGAGAAGAACTTCAACGTCAGTGGGACAAGTGACGTCAGTGAACTTTAAATTTTCAGCTCATATTTTCAAAGCTCCGACCTTCACGATTAACGATTCCCCGCGTCCACATTTGATGCCTGCCGGTGAGCCGCAATAGTGGCTCTTTTTGTAATTTACATTTTGTATACGTCTCAACATTCCGTGTCTTAAAACTGTAAAGCCAAAACCTAGCTTCACATCACGAAGCATTCAAACAACTTGGTTATCTATATTCTGGCAATGGATAGTACATTTATTTACAAAAAAAGAAGTTCTTATTTGAATCGAAAGATAATTAGTCTAGTAAGTATTTATAAGTAAGAAGTTTGCGTATGTGGAACTTCAGTTGAAGCTTCCTTCCAGCCTACAAAAAACGCAACTATTGTCATGGCGTCAATTTGGCGGTGCCCGAATAAGCATATTGAGGCGCCTAACTCGGCGTTGGATATACGATAGTTTGGCATTGCAGGGTTAACATGTCTATAGTTTTAACATCAGCTTTCTGAAACGCACTTTCGGTTCCGCCGTAAAGCAGAGCGTAATGTTTTGTTCTTTACGCAATAGCTTTTACTACTGTATTGTCATTCCATTTGCTAGCGGCGTATTTCTTCCGTCTTTTAATTGTTCTGCGTTCATACAACTGAAATTTTCTTATTGATTTGGGCCAGGTCAGACAGTTTCTACCCTTTCATCACCGCAGTGCAAATGCGCTACATGCCATTAAGTTATGCGCTACATACCATTGTGACAGGTAGGTGCGATTGCCTAAAGCGTAGTTGTGGGGGACATCACAATCCATGTTTCTTTTTTTTTTACGCTCGTCCAGTGCTTATACAGAACTCAACAAACGGCGGGTTGTAAGAGGGCGCATCGAACGGCCGGAGTAAAACTCATGCCACCGTCTAAACATGAACATCGTCACCGTTGTCTGGGTACTGTCGTCACACACACACACGCACAAACACACACGCACACGCACACATGCTCGCGTCAGACGCGTACCTACTCACTTTACAGGAACACCGTAGTGCCCCTGGGTAGGCTTTGCGCAATCCCAAATCATGGTGGTTAGCCACATACCGGCCAAATTCTTCGCCCAACATTGATTCCCACAGTAAGTAGGATCTGTTTTTTTTCTATTCACTATAGAGGCTCCAAAGGAGGTGAGGCAGTAAACACTTACCGAGCTGCCTAACGCAAAGTTCTTGGACACAGCTATACCACTTTCAAGCATATAAGTGCTTTGGCCGTAGTACAGTGATTTTGGCTTCCCGTTCAACTTCGTTATAACCAGGTATATCATCGCTTGTCCCACACAGACTTCAACTTTTGTGCGAAGTCCAACAAGCGTTCTATACAGGACATAACATTATAGTCATAGAGAAATATTAAAAAGACATAGCACTTGTGGGACCTTTCAGAATCAGAACCCAATTTCCGGCAAAATTTGCTTCTTTCCAGCAGTTGCATTGAGAGGTTTAGCTGCCTGTCGTTAAATCTCGTAATTAGACACATTACTCATATACCACTAGTCAATTTAAAAGGTTGCCCGCACATAAGGCTGCATTGTTGGCGAATTTTTTAAATATCAGTTATTCATCCATACAAATTTTACTTCATGAAGACGTTAGCAATAATGTGCTCAGCCTCGGCATGTTGTCCCCTCCCCTCCGCCACAATTGAAAACATAGCTGATAGCAGCAGTATGAAGCCCTAAAATACTCGATGAAATTTTGGCAAAGGTTATAGGTAATCCACATGCAATAACACCCCACAGAGAGTTGACATACCATTCTATTCATTTTCGGCAAATTTAATCTGGCTTGTAATTGTACGTATGCAGCGCCCATTTCGCCCCACTGCGAAGGCACACTCATAACGTTCCGGACAACTTGTATGCGCAATTTATTTGCAAGGGCCGCAAGTAAAGCACCCACTTAGAACTTTGCCTACACATCACACATTCCCCGACTCTCAGTTTTCAAAAGCACAAAGAAGGTGCCTCGTTTAGATAAACGAGGACTCCCCACTTCACCCGAAAGAAATCATTAAAAATGAAGAAAGAAAGAGTGCTCAATAATAAAGACCAATTACGTTCATAACAAGGCCACAAACGTACAAATTTCACGACACAATGGGCTCAATATTTTAACCATTTATTTTAAACATCACATTTGTGTAACGCAGAGTTCTCTCTGTACATTTGAAAACGAAGTTGATAATGGTTGTGTGACTTATGAACAGTTCCTCAGCAGATTATCGAAAAAACTGTACTTGATTTACGCGCGTTTAACTTCGCACAAACAACTGTAATGGCCAATTTTGCCAAGTTTTATCCTAGTGCCATGTGTATTTATACCCGATTAATGGGGTACATACTGCGCTACTGGTAAAACTCAATTATTTGTAGTCTAGAGTGCTGGAATACATAATTTATTGCAGAGGCCGCAATTAACTGGAACACGTTAAGTTTTGCTTATACATAACCCATAACGCACCTCTAAATGTCGCTCAATATAAACTTTGCGTAGCATAATGTTGTCTCATGAAACTGAAAAAATGCAGCGTCAAATGGCGATATGATGCTTTCAGCAACTGAAGAAATTTTAACAGGGCAGTGTTTTACGCTTGGACCGACTGAAAAACTGTCCACGTGAGTGCGTCACGCGATAATCACACAAATATGCGAGATGGCAATATTTTGCGTACCTATTGGTAAGGCTAGCAGACACTGAAACGTTAGAAGCACTGGTTTACTGAAGCACTTGCGCTTGTCAAGGTGTGCATTCGCTCCATTAAGGATATTAGGCTATTGTTTCTTCAAACCTTCGCTACAAATTACCGGTACAATGACCAACTTTTTATTCAAATATGAGGTACTTGCCTCTGTTGGTGCTCCAGGAAAAGCCGAGCAATTGTTCAACCGTGCCATATAACACCTGCAAACGGGCTTAACACTATCATTTAGCAATTTTCTTTCAAACCGTATATGACAGACACCTTTTAATATGTGTCTGCACATCACCCGTTACATTCCCTACGTTTTCGTAGAATATTGGATTCAAAGTTATTCAGCTTGTTTTTAGAAAATTGTGAAATGTGGCGTATAGCGTTTCTGAGCACTTGTAGTCTCATTACCAGCTTCCCTGTAAAAAATACTGGCAAGAAAGTGACAGTCACTTTTGCATCGCCAAAGAGGGTGAAGGCGAAAGCCTGCGCACTGAAGAGAAATTCATTAAGTTACTTGATGTTCTCATTTTAATGCCTTGTAACTTCTTATTACTTGTTTTCTCCCACCAAAGGGTGTGGGGCAGAGTGCCTTAGCTTACGCTTTATCTTCGCCCTAATTAACACCAAAGATTGTGGGTTCGACTACCTCCGAAAGTGGAGGGTCCAAGTGCCTAAATAAATCTGTCTTAATTGCGTGCGCTTTAATTAACTTCGACGTGACACCAAATGTTGTGGGTTCGAGTGCCTGAATCAACTCTCTCTTCATTAACTTTGCCTTTTTTTCATGACCAGCGGCATCGCAGCCAGCTGTGGAAGAAGACGACGACGCACGCGCGAGCAGTGGTGTGGGTGAGGTGAGCTCACACGTCTTTCGGTATCGCGCGCCACGCTTTCAGGTCATCGGGGCCATGAGCCACTTAACCCTATCGCTTTAATGAGTGCATTTTTTGTTTCAGACAACCCTTCAGTGCTTCATTATTTTGTAGCCGTCATGCCTCGTGCACCGCATCCCATGACCATGACTCATCTTACTGGAACAGCTGCGGCACTAAGCGATCGCGCTCCCGTGACAGAGTCAGCAGGGGCCGACGCAGTAAAGGGCGAAGTTAAAATAAGCAGCGCTAGCTCCAACAGTGACACTAGTGGCCGAAGTACTCCGAGCAGCTGGAAGGCGTGGATTACCAGCCCCTCCTACAAGGAACTCGAACAACTCCGCGCAACCAACGTGACGCTGGCAGAAACCATGCGCTGGCTTGCCCAAGAACTAGCTGAGGTCAAGAAGGAACTCCAAGCACGTAAGCCCAGCCAAGCACTGACCCAGCTCAGTCACCCGAGACACCTACACACGCTGTTATCCCCGAGCAGAACACCGACACGCCATCACACCAAGGCACACTATCAATCGACACACCCCAAGATGAGCCCAGGAGGAAAACACCACTGACCCAACCCCCAAGAAACGAGCGCGCACCGAACCTACACCCACCGTTATCCCCGAGCAGAACACCAACACGCTATCACACCAAGGCACACAATCATAGACGCCAACATCTACAGTAGCCCGAAGCACCAAATACAGAAATTCAGGACCCTATTAGTCACAGCCGGCACCCGGGCCAAAGGCAACCCGTTGCAGGGTACTTCAACGGCACCCATCGAGCGTGAGGTTACGTGAAGGACACGGCCAAGGGAAGGGACCCTAATACAAGATACTCTAGACCACAGCTGTGCCCTAATCACGGACCCCGCTCATCCCACCCGCATCGGGAACTCGGTAGCACGAGACACCACACCGGACCTTGCATGCACCAAAAACGACCGCACGGGCAAAGTAACATGGCACAACACCGGTGTCGACCAGGACAGTAACCACAACATGCTCGAAATTATGATACCAAACTAATTACAGGGCAACGCCATTAAACACAAGAGGAGAGGCTCGGACGGTTTCTGCAAGGGAAGCCTCACCACAGCACAAGACATCACAGACATCGAATCTTGGACGGCGAAACTGCGCGGTGCAGCGCACTAGGACACCAAGACCATCGAAACGGACGAGGACGTGGTCTCCATGGACAGCCACATGGCCCATTTGATCGAGGCCAAGCGTTTGATATTGGCGGCCTGGAAGCGGCAACGGCTGAATCACAAATTGAGAAAGAAGGTGGCCAACGTAAACAGGCCCAACAAACACCACTTAAAGGTCCGGTGCCGTCAGTAGTGGAAGGAAATCTACAACCGAGCTGACAGAGAACTGCATCGCGGTTGCATTTGGAATCTATTTCTGCACCAAGCGAAACCAAGGCCAAGTCACACCAGCGCGACCACCTGGCCCGTCTCATGCACGCCACCCGCACAACAACAAGAAAAAGACGCTGTTACCAAGAGCATGGAAACCAAGTATCTGCTGGACAACCCAACAAAAACCCACCCGCCGTACGGAGGGCTGCCAAACGCGTGGCTCAACCATGACATTACCATGCCAGAGGTACGGGAAGTGCTGCACAAGCTCAACATCCGCTCAGCAGCCGGCCTCGATCTCGTTATCAACAAGACGCTACGCAACTTGAGCCATTCATTGATCGAGGCCCTAACCCGTTACTCGAATGAATGCTGGCATTCGGGCAAGCTCCCTCGACAGTGGGAAACGGCAAGAACGATCCTGATCCCGAAACTGGGCAAACCACCGGACATCGGCAAGCACAAGTATCAAGACTTAGTATGGGGGTAACGACCTACAATTACATGCAAGGCTTTTCGACCAACCGCATGGTGCAACAACACGCCGGAGACCTCAAGCTCCCCGAACGCAAGCTCGGGAGCCATGGATACCCTGCAGGGTTCGGTCATCTCGCCGTTTCTCTTCAGCCTCTGCACGATAGGGGTAGCGAGGGCTGTAGCGGGGACTGGCGTCCAGCATACGATCTACGCCAACGACATTACCCTGTGGGCGGCCGGCAGCACAGACGGCAGCATCGAGTAACAGCTGCAAACGGCGGTTACCGCTGTCGAGCAGCACCTTGACGGCGCCGGCATAATGTGCTCGCCGACCAAATCCGAGCTGTTCGTCCTCACACGTGACCGGGACGGAAACACACTGCCCCTCGGGAGTGCGATCACATCAAAATCGTGACTGCATCGGGGCAACGCATCCCCAAAGTTCCGAAGATCATGGACCTGTGCATGCTGATAAACAAGAGCGGCCGCAACGACAAAACCATTGACAAGCTTACTACCAAGGCAATGGACGCCATGCGGCTCATACAACGAGTCTCGACGCGACGGGCGCGCATACGCGAAGACAGTGCGGTGAGCCTCGTCCAATCTTTCGTGATGAGTCACATCGCCTAGGTTGCGGCCTACCTCAACTGGCAGGTCACTGACAGGGCCAAAATCAACACGCTGATCAGAAGAGCTTACAAGATGGTGCTGAGCTTAATGGAGACCACGAGTACGGCTCGGCTCCTGCAGCTCGGCGTCCATAACATCCTAGAAGAAAGAGCCGAGGCACAGCTCACCGCGCAAATGGAGCGCCTCTCTGCCACCAAGACGAGCCGCAGTATACTGACGTCCTTGGGTTACAACTTCCAACTTCACAGCCGGCAATCGTGCGAGATAAACGACGAAGCGCGGGCCCACATCCACGTGGACCCCATTCTGAAGAACATGCGTCCCGAGTACAATGAAGAATGGCGGCAGGCACGGGCCAAGGCCCTCACCGAACAATACGCCCAAAACTCGCACCCCCGGTACGTGGACGCAGCGGAGTACAAGAGGGAATGGTTCACGGCAGTGGTTGTTGCAGTGGTCACCAAAACAACGGCAGCGAGCGTGTGGTGCACGGACGCCACAGATACGGTGGATGTTGCCAGAGCTCTGGCGATCTCCGAGGTGGAGGTCGCACCGTGCTCAGCGACTCGAGGAACGCCGTGCGCAACTTTGCCAAGGGGCAAGTATGCGCGCCGGCGGTCGCCTTCATCGGCAAGATCCAGCTCCAAGACCGCGGCAGCACCATTCGTATCAAGTGGTTCCCGGCGCACGCCGGCGAGTGTGCATCCACTCCGAACCACAACTAGACGGCCCATCCGGCGGCGCGAGCGCTTGAATGACTAAACTGGAAATTGAAATTGAATGACGAGGTCTTCTATCTCACAGACATCTCTAACGTGTGGTTTTGCTACCACCAATCTGACCTTCGCATCTGGTCCGACTTCGAGGCAAGCTTCACGCAAGTTTTCGTTCACGCCGTGGTGCGATAGTTTCGTGGCGAAGATCCCTTGCACAACCGTTCCCAACAGCCCACAGAGAACCGACTACCTGGAAGACGTCGTAGTCCTTTGGAAGTGCGTCAATGCATCAGCTACATCAATTACAGAGCCAGAAGGATAAACAGGCAGGTGTGTTAGTCGAGCGTCAGGCACCAAGCGCGCGAGCTCTATCTTCGAGTGAGGTGTTGACGGTGCGCCTGTTTTCCTCGCTTGAATACGTAATGTTGCCATTACATTATAGGTTATTTCGATTCTACATGTTGGTTACTGCCATTTCATACCACTTTGTGTGCACTCAAAATACTTGCTCAATCTTCATTGTTATAGAGGCTACCAGCAGAATCAGTTGTAAAACCACACGCGAAAGAAATAGCATACATGCATCAACATGCCATATTCCGAAGGTTTGAAAAGAGACAGAGCCAGACCAAGAAGAAAAATCGAGACGAAGACATGCGTGATATATGCGTGTCGGAGCTGCATGCTGATATTTCGAAGTGAAGCCTGCCGCGGACTTATCAAGAAAGAATGTGGACTCAAATGTGAGGTCGGCTAAAGCTTCCAAAGTTCAAGAACGAGTACCTCGTCGGCTAGCGCAGAGCTGAGAGAAGACTTTTAATATTTGTTGAGGAATGCCGCAACTGTATTGCTATACGAAAGGACGCAAAAATGCCGCTGGAAACAAGATGCTGGCCCATCATTCATCAAGAACGAGAAACATTTGTGTATTGTGCACTCAGCTTGTTTCAGGGAGAGCCCGGAAGCTTGGCCAGTCGTCTGCGAGGAGTGAACTAAAGAGCAAGAGGTCTGAGACCAAGTTTACTTGAGCGCCACCGAATCAACGTAAGTGTACTTTATACATGTGTTTACGAACAGAGAATCAACATAACAACTTTCAGCTTCATAGGTTCTTCAGGAGTTCTCCCTCCATCTGGTTTGTAATTGCCTGTCTTGCTTAAAGACGAAGCAGTGAACGCGAAAGCAAAGTTTACTATTGCGCTGGAGGTCCTGATTCGGTGTTCTAAAATATACGTGGACCTGACATGGCGCGAAGCAGCACGCTACGCTAATACTGCGGTGTAGCAGGTACGGCGCCCTGACTGATACCACGAATGTCACCACAGGGAGATTTAGCGCGTCCGGTATTCGGGTAAACGCAAGAGGACTGGGCGTTTTACCGGATGAGTGGAGGGGACTACCGCAAGCGGCTCGCACGGTGCAGCCCTCTGGTGGCACATAGCTCAACCAGACAAAACATAGAGCTAACATTGCAGTAACCAAGTGTGTTTTACTTTGCCGCAGGTGCAAATTTTAGAGAGCAGCACGATTACACCGCTGTAGAAAATTTACGCCAGCAGCGAAGGAAAATACAGTTAGCCCCTGCAGTATAGCAGGTCTGTGTTTTTTTCTGGTTGAGCACCGCACCACCAGATGGCTGCACCGTGCAAGCCGTTCGTGTTCGCGCCTTCGCTCATTTGGTAAAAACGCCAAGTTCTTTTGCGTTTACCCGAATGCCGGAAACGCTAAACATCTCAAACCCTGGTACGATTAGGAACGCCGGCAGTGGCGTTACAGCTGAGCGCAACACGACGGTGGGCGAGACGAGAATAAAACCCTCGGTGTTGGTCAGCGCTCGATTAAAGGACCAGATAAATCTACCTTGGCGTTTACTATCCACTCTACTTTTTGCAATTGAGGACTTCTTCACAAGGGCCCTGCCATATAATTTACTTTCCTGTTTGAACGGCTGTTCACGAACTTCGAAGGAATCGAGAAGTAGGGGTACTCGCTTCGGACCATATTTTCGACATCTTTGAGTTCTTCAAGGCGAAAATTGTGAAACAACATGGAATTGTACTTTAGTTACTGAAATGTGCCAATACATAGAAATATCATTATACATTTTAAAAGGCCATATTTCATCGACCCGTTGCTTCCGTGATGTTGTCAAGTGGGGCAGTAATGTCGGCAAAAATATCTCGCATTTAATGCGAGCGTTCACTGCGATATGCTTTCGCAGCCGACATCGGTGCAAACGAGTGAATCGGTGTGGAATTGGAACCACGCTATCAGCTGACGTGGCAGGCAACCTTGGTCTGGAGTACAGACAACGATGTGGTATGCGCACCGCTTTTCTGCAGGAATGCCAATGTGCGTTCAGGCACCGCTCACGTGCCTGAAACCAGAACGCTGTCATTTTTACAATTTTGTATACCCTACTTGAGTCAAGCACACTACGTGCCTATCACGTCTCTGGAGACCTCCGAACCCTAGGCGCGTGAGCCGTGAATGAGCTGTGGCTACCAAGACAGCATAACGGCTGTGACATTTACGTAAACCGGGTGAACACGTCTCCAGTGACATCGCTTACCTAGTAAAAACAAGCGCAACATGTACACGCGTAAAATAAATAGGAATACACGAAGCACCCCAAACACCCCGCATAAAGAGCTATTAAACTCAGTGCAGTAATTAGGACATCTACGAAATTATCTCTTGGTGCGTAGGTCTCATTTTAAAACATTATCGCTGCTTTAATTATCATGCTCGATAGCTTGCAGACAGGGGTATTCTCAGATTTAACAATGTGACGGGCCTCAGCAAATTCCCGAGTTTCTTGTTTTGTTATCGCTGACTTTTCTGGTAATAGTTCTACTCGGTAGTACTTGTTCGCAGGCAGTCGCAATAGATGGGATTGGTGTGAGCCTTTTAGTCTGAGAGATTTACGGAGCTTCTAAAGTAATCTGTGCCGCGTGAAATTGAGATTTCATAAACCATTTCGCAGATACTTTCTGTAGAAAGCGATAGTAGAAAGCTCAACGAGTTCGCAGAGAATTTAGCACGGGAAATGTACTAGAGATGTTGCGTATTCCTTCAGACTTTTCTCTTGCTATAATTATGCATGCCTGCGTTTTCGGACCATACTCTTAGTATGTCGAGTCACGTGGTTTGTTTAGCACTTGCTTTGCCTCGAGCTGTTACATTTGTGCCTTTCCTTTGAATATTAAAAAAAAAAACATTCGTTCCAACATGTTCACCGCTAAAGCTGTCTGTTAGCACCGTAAGCTAGAATCATGACGTAAGTACTGGAACTGGATTTATATGTGCCCAAATAAGCATATTCTACAATTTTCGTTGAAAAACAATCTCGCGGCCGTAAAACGCATGCAGTATATATTAAAGAGATATATCTTACTGGGATACAAAATCGTAGCCTTTGTGAGTTCTATTCTGAATTTCTCCATTAATAGTCTTAAGGTGCTGCACCTATAAAACGATGTATCTGCCATGCCGAAGGACCAATACTCCTACGTGGTCATTCATCAAGGGCACTGCAGTCATGAAACTTATGGTGCATTACCTGCTGCAGGTGACAAAAGTGAAGAGATGCGTCTGGCCAGCGCAATGGTTTATCTCCTGGCGGCCATGTTTAGCCGAATAATTCCGTACAGCCTATCCCTTGCTGCACCGAAAGGTAAACACCTCGTCGCCAATTGTGGTCCAAACCATCGTCAAATTCAATCTACATAGCCAATACACTTCTTTGTAGACTTAAGGTGTGTCACCCCCTTTCAGACTTCTTTTATTGAGCACAGTTCAAGCACACATTTTATGTGGAAGCAAGAAATGATGAGCAGTAAAGAGAACCTATGTGTTGCGGTAATTAGCTGCTTCGTAAACTTCCAAACAAATGCTTATTGCAAAAAGTTCGAACTATCAAGAAAACAGATATGCACGGAATCCCTAAGCTGCAGAGAGGCGTTCTAGAGACCTAATAGAAATTACTCTATGAACTTCCTCTATGCTATTTTTGCCAATGAAAAGTAAGACAAATACAATGAGCTTTAAATTCAATGGTTCCTGGTAGTTACACATAACCTCTGATGGAGCATCTATAATGACGCACACCGCAGTGGAGAGCTCCAATTTAATTTTCCCAATTTAAGGCTACTTTACCGATCCCCAAATGTCGCATTGCAACCCCATCGGGATGCAAACGCTGCGTCCGAGATCCAACCCTGGACTCTGGCGTCAACAGCGCGACGCCTTAGCCATTAAGCCACCGCGACGTGTACTTATGAAATTGTTTTGGAACACACCATGTGCAATGATGTCGACGTATTTTCAGGTAATGACAGATTATTAAGCGCGAATGGTTCCCCCAAGGGACCTGTTTATGTTGTTAACAAATGGGGTAAAGGTAAATGGTCCGGAGGCACATTAACCAATGCTACGCGGAGGAAATATCGGAGAGTCAGTAGTTGAGCGAAAGTGGGGGAGAAACACACGCTATAAAAAAAAAGAAACTACATAGAGAAAGGAAATTCAAGAAGTGCTCACGTCACTACAGAACCACTGTACTATTTTGAAAGCGTTAAATATTCCTTCAAAGCTAAAAACCTAGCTGTGATAATTATGCTATAAGATTATGATTACGTCTACCAAGGAGGCATACATTCTAAAGTTTTAATAGTATTTAGACAAGTAATATAGGTAAATTAGACTGGCCACCGTTTTACCTGACAAAGCCACACAATTGAGCGCAATGCCAGACTCGAAGACCGCCAACTCAAAAGTTTATAACCGTTTCCAGACAGGCAACAACAACCAAAAAAAATCAGGCTGCTAATCTCTGCAGTGTACTGAATTCCGGCCACTTTCACTCAGAAAAGCGAAACTGACGTCACAAAGAGTGCAAATGTCATGCATTTAGCAAACGCGCAATAGCGACCTAACCATTTACGCCTGCACTAGCGAGAAACAATGAAGCTAAAGTACACCTGAAGTCGCCATCTCACCGGCTTCATCTTCACCCTACCGTGACACGAAAACAGTCACGTTGCGCATGCGCATCGTCTAAGCGCGGGACATCTGCTTATTTCGGCAGTTCAGTTTCGCTTTTGTGAAGTAAATTGGCCGGGATTCAGTACACTGCAGAAATTAGCACCGTGAAGTTTTTGTGTGTCTCAAAAGCGTTCTATATTTCCATGCGCGTTTTCTCGGATCCTAAAAAAATTGTCTGGATGTTTTGGTTAAACAAGGCCGTTTGTCTGCTTTGCATAACTAGTTGTTTAAATACTACCGAGAAACAATTTATGCATATACGTCCGTATTAGAAACACTAGAAAGGAAACCTTTCTTCATCACATGTCCGCTATCTTTAAGCAATTTCGAACACATTTGCTAGAACGCCAAGTATATCGTGTCAAAACGTTAAATTGAACAAGTTTGTCGGCATTCATTCTGTAGGAGATACAACGGTGCTGAAAATGAAGGAGGCAACCTTGTGAGAAAGACAGAAACTTTCTCTACGTATCCTGCCTTTAGCGCTTTCAACAAACTTCAAGAATACTTGTTTTAACCGATAATAAGTTTCTTCCCGATCGTTTGACTATTTGAATTGTAAGGAGAACAGACGAGTATTTTGGACACTTTAGGAGCGTTTCTCTATATCCGTAGTATGAAGGAGAACTTATTCAGTTTTTTTTTTTAAATTACGACCTCTGAATAAAAAGATGCAATCATGCTTTCCTATAACTTCAATGAGCCACTTTACAACGTGGCAACTTATGCGAAAAGAAAGACAATACACCGTATATTTTAAAATAAAATCGGACCCTCACGAATATGAACTGCCATCGTTGTCATTTGTTCATGCATTGTTACCTCTTGCAGCTTGCATATGTTATGTTCTCATATTGTGTTTTGCTGTGCTTTCGGCATGAACGTTTGCCATTGTCTGTCTGTTTGTCCTCCTTAAACAATTCCGACCTGCTGCGACTCAAGCACTTTTGTTCTTATTGCCTTTGCTCTATTTCTTGTCATTGTTATTTGTGGTGTTTGCTGCTTTTTCCCTCTCTTCTCCTTTTCTTTACATATCCACACCTCTTTGCTTTATTTCACTTTTTCTGAAAAAGGAAACAGCCAATCTCACTGTGTTGGTGGCATGTGCCAGCCAATCCTTACCCTTTTTCATACAATTGTATATTTCTCCATATTTGTACGTGATGTGCTTTCTTACTTGGAAATAAACCCCGGAAACTATATATATATATATATATATATATATATATATATATATATATATATATATATATATATATATATATATATATATATATATATATATATATATATATTGTCATCCACTCCCCTCATCAATGCCTGCTTTTGTGAAACAAAAAAAGAAGGCGGACATTGTTCTTTTTGCATCTAAACACCCGCAAGTCTCTAATATATCAATATATGAACCTTTTTTGTTTGCCAGTTAAGACCAAAGGCTACACTATTTGTGACACGGAAGTGTGTAAAGAGAGAGGTAAGCTTCGATTCGCACCCACTCTACCATTATTCTGACTCTTCGAATATGCAGTGTTATGCTACTCATGTACCACATATCAATGCCTCCAGCCGATGCCCAGCGTGGTGATAACTTTCCGAGGTCATTGAATTAATGATGCGCCGTTACACATCAATAGCAAGTCTTAGTTCGAAGCCTACTGGGATTTGCCTATTCAAATACAAATGAGACGCAGAAATATTCCCATAAAACAGCCACTCGACTGATTGAAGTTAATTGTGGTGCATTTCGTAAAGAAAGTAAAATTGTAGGGATTATTGTAGTAAGCATCATATAATTTGGGGCTAATAATTCCCTACTAAAATTGCCGGAAAACGGTAGGTATGTAAAGAACAGAAGCGCGAGATTTACGAAACCATATCTCTGCGCCAAAAGTGATATCGAAGTTCTGTAAGCTGCACGTATCAAGCTATTAAAGCGAGAAATTTTAAACATGAATCTATAAAATGGATATAAATGTATAATTTTGAATAAATGAAAGTGCTACAATGTGTACGAGTTTTCTGCAAAGGTCATGCAGAGAATGTTGCTGTATATTTATGAGTGGCAAACGAGAGGTCAGTACGGGTCATTTTAGATCACTCGAGGGGGGCAGTTTACAGAATTAGGATATGGTTATTTATTACTTATTTGTTATGGTTATTTATCATTTATTACTTCTTCTCCCTTTCCCAAATTTTTTGCGCTCATATTTCCCCACTAGTATTGTATAACATGCTGTGTTTATTTTTAGTTCAGTTATACTTGTTTTAGTGCCAGTCTGTTATATTTAATTTCACTTTTACAATTTGTCGCTAATACTGCATAACGCTGCACGTTTCATTCTCCTCGTTTCTCTGTTTATATACTGTCACCCACTCCCCTCTGCAATGCCTCGGCGATTCAGGGCATCGAAAGTAAATAACTGCAAAACATTACGGCGTCAACTGAAATATCATTTTTACGGACACTAGATTATAACTCTACTTTTTGTAGTCAACAAATCTAACCAAGATGGTCGCACTGCTTGCTGAATAAAATTAATTTCAGCGTTTTCGTGTACCTAAATTAAAGCTCCTGAATTAATGTTTTCTCTTAAGGGGGTCTGTCTTCCCATAGAAATCATGACTTATCGGATTGTCTTGCACGCCTATGCCATGGTTGTCTTTGTTGCAAATAATGATAACAATAAAGATGATTATGATTCGGCCATACATCCACAGAGACGCATATAGGCGAAGAGTCGGGTGCGTTCTTGTTGAATTCCCATTATTGCGTGCTTTTACTATTATAGGTAATATATGGAATACCAATTGTACACCACAGAACCCTTCGCCTGTAGTTTCGAATTATGCTATACTGATTCAAACGCTAACTTGATTGTTAGTGTTCGAATCAGGACATTAATTATAGAATATTATCTGGAAATATTTTCTTATTAGGAATGTTTCATTTTTTGTAGACATCTGTAACGGTTGATGTCAATTTTTCAAAGTAGATTTTACTGATTTTCTTTATTTCCTAATATTGCACTGTCCTTTCCTCATTGTTTTAATGCTTGTGCGAGTAAAAGCAGTCTTGCCAAAGGTTTGGAATGACATTCAGATGTGTAGAAATAAAAGATTATTGACAGATTGTGGACCTAATCAAACTACAGCAAACATGTGCTTAAGTATTTTCTTAGACTTTCATCTGCAGATCGACTCCGAAGCGCAGACTAAATGTCCTTGTCTATGGCATTTGCTATGAGTGCGTCTCTTAAATGTAGCCATTGTGTATGCAGATTGAAGGGAGGAGATATGTCCTTTTACGTTCTATCGTATTTTGCGACCTGTTTTTTTATTTTTATCGCTGGTCATTTGCGTAGCTGGTTTCAGTTTACATTTGTAAGCGTTATACTGTGCTGTGAACTTTATCAATCGACATGTAAAAGGCACAATATGCCAATTTGTGATGGCCTGCGAATAGACATAGCGCAGCGATAGAGCCGAGAAAATCGAAATATTACTGCCTGCTGACTTCTCCTCCAAATAGTAGGCCAACCAAGCATTTCTATAAAATATGTAGTTCTTCAGTGGGAGCGAGCCTTGCACGGTCGCTGAAAGACATTGCAACAAACCGATCGGTGACTTAAAACTAGCAATAGTACTTTTTTTACTGCATACCTAAAAACAAATTCTTTTTTCAAATATTTCTTTACGTGCCAATTGACTGTCAGAGTAAAATATACCTGTTAATCATGGTGGAACTTCAATAAATTTTGTTCTTGCAGAGTTCTATTTTAACTTTTCGAAAGCCCTGTATACAATTGTTTGTGCTCTCTCAAGGGCTCTACCAAAGCTTGCACACTATATCTTATATCTTATTACAATTCCCTATATTGACGAATTTTAAAGCCTGTCCTCAGGCCTGGCTTTACATTTGAAAAGTGAACCTGGGAAGTAAAAGGGAAATACACTTGAGGAGTGAAAACGCTTCAATTTGGCGATCACCTAAATAACCTGAGTCAAATGTGTTTTACCTAATAGAAAAAAAGATAATATTTAGCAACATTTTAGAGATGATTTCATAACTCTAATATAGTCTTTTTTGCGATAGCAATTATATGGACACTCCAGGTACATTTCTGCCGTTGCCGCCGGTGTCGTGATGTTTAGTATAAAGTCCGAGTGGCATGATACCATGGCCGCGTATCGTATGGTGTAGGTGCGAGTGAAAGCGTGTGGGGGTGAGCCCAGGATGGTGGCTTGGTCTCGTGCGCACGAAGAGGGAGGTGGGGAGGAAGCACGCTGTCTTGCACCACGCGCGAGGAACCAGAGGAGGGGAGGGGGGGTTACGGTGTAAACCTGCGGCGGCTGCGTATGACACGGCTGAGCGCGGCCGCGAGATCTCTATCTTGAAAGCGATCTGCGATGAGCACAAAGTCTAGGTGCGCCGGGGGCTCATAGCTTCGTGTGCGCTGTGTTCTCGCATCTTATAGTTCCTGTTGAAGCCAGATGCAGCACGAAATTCAGTTGGCTTGCAGGTGCGGCTCCTCTTCTTAACTCCAATGTTTTGACAGTGAGTGTCCACGCTCGTCTAGTGAGATGTGTTTCTGTGTGCCTGGACGTTTGTGACAATTGTTAGCTTATTTACTAATAAGATTTTTATCAGTTTACACAGTTTATAAAACTACTACCCTTACTTTGTATAGCTGTATACCAATTTTCTATAGCAATCGATACTTCGCGCTTTGGACGAAAATGGGACTTCTGGGCGGTAATTTCACTGTGCACACGATACCCGGACAAAATATTTTCAGCTAGTTCTACAACAAAACATTCAGGTTCCCTCTCAACACTTGCGTCACCATAGGCGTATCTACCGGGGGGGGGGGCAAGGGGGCACCTGACCCCCCCCCCCCCCCCCCCCCTTGTCAGATGTGGATGGAGGCAAAGTATGCCATTTGCTCCCCCACTTTTGAAAGCAGGCACTTTCGGCTGCATGCTGAAAAGTCCAACACACCTACAGCTGAAGCTGAATTTTCTCAGTGGAGTGGCTACATAAGTAATGATTATGTTTGCTACAAATCCCCGGTGTGGACAGCGAGCATTGTCTTTTGTGCCTTCTCGGGACGCCCTGTAGGGTATGACCCGCGAGATTCGCCATGCATGCTCACCTTGCGGAGTATGCCTGGCGCTAGGCAATTCCCGCCCTAACGAATGTCAGCTTATGCTACTTGCACCATGCCGTTTTTGGGAGCACTATAATCCGTATTCCAAAACACAATCGGCTTGCTACATTTAACCTGCGGGTGAGGGGTAGGTCCGCATAATGCATTATAATCAGCTGCGCCCAACGACTGGTCTGCCTTACGCCATGAAATCGTTGGATTATCAAATGCTGGAACTATAGCCTACATAGCGTTGCATTCTCAGGATCTTATCACCATCAAACATCTAATCAAACCTCTTACAGGTATTGCTGTCGAAGTTTATTGGGTAATCAGGACTTATATCTGAAGTGCTCCTGAAAATGAACTTGGTGAAACGTGCAGAGCCATTTCAATACCAAGAGAACACTTGAATTTTTTTCTGAAAGCACGTATCGCTTCTGACTTACGATTTCTTTTTCAGGCGGTTTGTAAATAGGAGCTATACTAATACTCGTTTCCAGACAGGAGCAAAAATATCAGGTATCTTGTATTTTGAAAGAAAGAAATGACGGTCACTTTTTGGTGAAATTTGGCGAAATTTTGAAAGAAATTTGTCAGGAATGCGGCTGTGAGCCGGTGTATGAGTCCTGCCGGGTTCTTGCGAAGCACAAAGCTAAAGATGTGCGAGATATTATTGAGGTTCAGGCTATCTGTCGGCACAGTGATACGTGTGTTAGCGCCCCACTGGTTTACTTGTTAGATAAGGAGACGGCTTTTTTGGATGAGGTGGCGCCACTGTGCATGGGGGAAATAGGTGGGTGTTTGGTGAAACTCAAGTTGAAGTTAGCGCATTGTGGTGTCATCGCCCTTCTGTCCTTGTTCGCTGGCGCAAAATACGCTGTCCAAGTCAGTTCACCAACACGCCCAACTAATGGCAATGCTGAAATTTATTTCTAGTACATCGGGTTCTTTTCTACAGACTACGTTGAAGGTGTTGTTGAACTCGGCCCCTAGTTCTTCGTAGAACCAATGTTGAGCGCGACGGAACTTCTAAGCATTGTGCGAAGGATTTCAAATTGCGCCCCACAAGGCAAAGCAAACCGATATATCTCTAAAGGGGTCGATGTGGTCTCGCGCAACAAACCGACTGTCTCACGTGTTCTGGTTACACGCGCAACTTCGTTCTTGAGGCAGAACCGGCTATAGGTCTTACCATCGGACAAGGAAGGTGGCTTTGAAATCCTCAAGGCAGCTGATTTTCATAAGAAAGCCTGCTCTGCGATTGCCTCTGTGTTCGACCAGTGCCGTAATGTATCTTTTAGAAAGATCAGGCTAGAAACAAAAGCGCCATTCAAGAAGGCAGACCTTAGTCAATTGGTCCGTGGTTGCCTTCGCATCAAGTCTGGTTGCCTTCGCATCATCTTTTGTGCGATGACGAAAAAACCGAGTGCACATCAAGGGTAATAGTTTCAGAAACCGGGTCATGGTAAAAAAAAAAGGTTTGCTCTTTTCTTGAAGACAAACTCAGAATTCTTAATTATGAAGACCTATTTTTCGCTAGAACCTCTGCGGGAATCATGGATTTTCCTAAAGAAAATTCTGACGAAAGCTTATCAGCTTGCTCCTTTGTACTACTCCTTGCACTACTCCTTGCCTCAACAGAAACTAGTAGCATGCGTAGAAGAGTGCATAGACGAGTATGGCGTGGCTGCAATATAAAAATTCAGCCAGTTTCAGCGATGTGCTCGGTGAAATGAACAAGGCACTTTGTTAATGTCTGGTGAAAATAAAGGCCGCCTTATGGGTTATATTTAGCTACACTTCAAAGACAAGGGACTAATTATGACATTTGCAGTAAAGTACGCATGAGAACGATCCTGAGCTTTATGAATGTGTCTTGCGAACAAATAATGTAACCCGTAGGTCTCCGAGAACCTTGAACTCAACCAATATGAAATCTAGGGGAAGTTCAATGGCTGGGGGGGGGGGGGGCACAGGGAGGGACGGGGGACACTATGATAAATGTTATGGCGAAGTAACTTGTTTGTTAAACGATTACTGGCTATTTAAACACTTAGAATAAATTTACAAAGCCTTACATGCGGGAAAGCGTTCAAATGGAACAGTCATATACAAAGTAACTTTTTAAATCAGACGATATACTTACAAGAAACTGAAATCTTTATTGCAACTGTTCGAAAGGAACAGTTTCGCTGGAAATCGGGTTTCAAGTATTCAAGGTCGCTCAGATCTGCTGTCATCCTTTCTTGTGATTATTGCAAGTAATTTTTGTTGATTGTACTTCGTTGGCCTAAAACCTCGACAATACTATTATGTAAACCATCAACACAATACAACCATCAACGTGGATGTATTAGACTGGCCTGGCGTTGTCTGCATTATGTTCAACGTGCGGTGTGTGCGGTGACATAGAACATTACCAAATGTGCTGTACTCTGTATAACGCGGAAAGGAGTGTGTTATTCCGGTCCCTCAAGAGGACAGGAGTTCCTCACAATTCTCTTCAGGAAATTGTTTTCCCGCGCGGGAGCCAGTTGTGTAGGAAGGAAGTTTCTCGCCTTCTTTTAAATTATCTGCAGGACGCGGATTTGGCCTCCACATGGTGACCTTAGGAGTGACCATTTGTGAGGTCTGTGCAGGATTTATGTGATTTATTAATTTCAAGTGTCGCTACGGTGCAGCAATTGCCGGCAGCAACGGAAGGCTAATCCCACCAGCTAAACTCCACTCAACCACCAACTCAACTCAACTAAGCATATTTAAAGGAAACGTTTTCTATCCACCACGTCATAGTTTAGGGATAGTGCGACTGTTTTCCACGTGCCCTCTAATTAGAATGCCCTATACTGAGGTAAACGTCTTTTTTTATATTCCCCAACGCGACCACCATTTAGTATAAATCATCGTCGTCGTCGTCGTCGTCGTCGTCGTCGTCGTCGTCGTCGTCGTCGTCATCATCATCATCATCATCATCATCATCATCATCATCATCATCATCATCGTATTTTATGTCCACTGCAGGAGGAACGCATTTCTCCCAATAATTTCTCCAAATCTCCAATTACCCCTGTTCTGCGCATACGGATTTCGAATTGCGCCTGCATGCGAGTTTCCTAATAAGTAACCAGCTACTGCTTTTTCAATGTTTCTCAACATGTGAGAAATTGACCACTATTGCATTTAATTCCCGTGTGCATATCAGCGAGGCTGCTCAAGGAAAGCATAAACAAAAGCATCGAACCCTGTGACGACTTCTTCGGCTTCGTTTGTGATGGGTGGATTCGAGAGCACCCTATTCCAGAGACTGATACGTCGTTTGGAACGTTCGAACAAGCGGAAGAAAACGTGCTGCGTGATCTAAGAGGTAAGAATTACTTCATATATCAAAGTTAGAAGCGCAACATTGCATTTTTCTATATTGAAAGTTAGCAAAAGTGTTTTTCGCCATAATACTTTCGTGTTCCTCAGATATCCCTATTTATGGTATAACATGATAGGGCACATGAGAAATGACAATTAATGGGAAATTTATTTTGTACAGCACAAAAATAAGCGTGAAGGTACTTTAAATATTGAGCTGCACAAACGAACGTTCTGAAGAGATAAGTCTATTATTTGTCGGAGTGGTGTACTTGTGGTATAGGCTGTTGCGATGATCTGCCTTACCTATCGTGGATGAATCCTTAATCTCACTGGCCCTTCTCAGTATGCTGCAAATCCAACAAAATCGTAGGAGTATACTTCGGTAGTATAATCGTGCATGAGAAATACTGTTCCTTGCAGTTGCTAACTTTCTACACAACTGTTCATGTTCTCCTTGCAATCACCGAGTAAATATGAGCCTAAAAGTAATCAATGTCACACTATTACAAAGGTTTACTGTTTCCGCGTACGCTTGGTACTTCCTAGACGAATGTTCACAGTGTCTTTGGTATTTGTAAAAACTGTGCATATATTACGCGATGGAGCGCGACGGATTTGAAGCTGGTCACTCGTTCCTTGCAGGGATCATAGAGAACGTAACAGACTTTACTGAACCTCGTAATGTGAAGGAAATGGCGGCAACTATGTACCAGGCATGCATGTGCAAATGTGAGTGAAATATCTCTTTGTTCTTTGTCTTCGCTTGCAAAATGAAAAAAAAATCGTGAGTTTTCAGTGAGGCACATAGTGAAAAGCTCGAATTACTAGCTCCCGGTTCTGTCATCACTGTTCAATTTTCAAAGAGCAAAAGCACAACTTTAACGCAGGCATTCAAATCACAATCGCACGAAAACGCATTAATCAGATAGTATAGTACTCTATTTCTGAAACTACTTACGCACCTATCTGAGATCACGACATCATGACTTTTATTAATGTGCCATTATAGGTCGTAAATCCCTGTGCCGTTCGCGGTATGCCGGTTGAAGAAGGTTGTGAAGATAGCACTGAAAAAAAAGTAATTGAAATAAGACTCTGTTGAAGACAATAAAGAGGGCGTGAAAGCAATAGGAAAAGTTAGCTACCTAGAACTTCAAGAAAGGTTGTTTGTGAAAGCTTAGCGTTCTCATGTGACTAAGAAGTGTTCATTCACAAGCTATAACACTACAATAATAACGTGTTCTCTTCGAATAAAAAGAAACACGCTGGAGATGTCTTGGCCAATGTGAAAAGTGGCAGGTGGGCTTATAAAAAATTAGAATTGTTAGGCATAAAAATCTTCGCTTTAATGCAGCGATTGGATGCTGAAAATCGAATCTCTACGCATGTGGAGGAGGTAACTATTATCACTTGTTTCTTGTAACAAAAACAACTTTTATTTGCCCAAACAAAGAGATAATGCTACTATCTGATGTGTAAGGAAGGCACATTACAGCCACAATCTCGATTCCTATGTAAACTCACGTTATTCAGAACACACTGCACGGGTGTTTTACGTTCTCTCCACAGCACAACATTCTCTATCAACTGTAATTTTTCGTGAATTCAGGCGGCAATAATAAGATTCAACCACATTTATACAGTTCCATACGCGTCTGATTTGGCATACTCAAATATTTATGCCGTAGCTCCCAAGGTATACCTTCTAAAAGGATAGAATACCATGCGCATTACAATTTACAAGTGGTCGCTGTAGTTCGACGGCTACTGCAGTGAAACTCGTTTAGGACGACGAGTACAGCTTCCAGTCTGTTCGTTTGATGTAGCATGGCTATAAGTGAAATAATTTCACCGTTAACATTTTTAAACCCTCATGGAGTCACAAAGAGCGCTTTATTTACGCTCCAGCTTGCACCCTCGTATTTTAAGGGTGTGATGACATTGATTCACGCGAATGGATATTTTCTTCTTGGTGACTTCTTTACGGCAAGAAACCTTAGTAGCGTGCCCTGCAAAAATTACTGCGACAGAACGCGGGAAAACTACTTAACGCAAACGTTAATAGCTGCTGCAGTCAAACTTGTGTAACAGTTGTTTTGGTGCGCACCAGATAGATTATTACACAACATTCGACTATGGTTGTTATGATCACAGGTGTAGTTCATGCTCGCTGCCGGATAAAATAACATGTTCAGAGCCTTAATAGTAACGGTCTTGCTCGTGGGACAAACAAGCACCCTTAAAGGTATAAATATATTAAGGATGCAGCGTGCTTACAGAAGCAGTGAGGCGTCTCGTCTGACTTCACGTCATTCAAAAGAAAAGGTATCCACAAAAGTGACCGAGCAATAAAAGCTTTCTTCGAATATTTGATGCACAGTCGCGAGCGAAAGTTTGGAGATCATAGCGTCAGCAATAAGTCGAAAAATATTCAAGCACAGCTCCGCGACCTGGAGTTGCTTTAATACATTTTATTAGTCAAACAAGGGCACGTAGGCGTGTGCTCTTGATTTCAACCAGAATGTCCAGGCTTGGAAAAAAGTAATAAAAAAAATCTCGGCACCTTTGGTTCCCAAACGTTTGCTCGCTACTGTACTTATTTGATGTATGCTGAGGCTTAAACCCAGGCGGACGTTGTTACTTTGTCATTTTTTTTCTCGCTATCCTTTCCAAGGAAATCCACTGACTTGCTTCAGATATCACATGTTCTCCTAGATTTCACAGAAGAGCAGCTAATCCCGATGGTTAAAGATGTTCTTGCTCGTATGGGATTTCCTATATGGCCTGTCATGAGACCATCTGAACTTCCTTATGGAAACTACTCACATTTGCTCAGCACAACGTCTTTGTGGCCATTTTTTTTCTTTGACGTCGCTCAAGACCTGAACGAAACAGACCGGTTTATTATCGAGGTGCGTATGCTCACTATGTTTGAATGCAAGATGTGTTGATTTCCCGTGAATGTCGGCATCAGGTAGAAAGCATGCAATAACTTGGACTTTCAAATCACTGTCACAGTTACAGTCGCAGTTAAGTACAGCAGGGCTTTGCCTGACGACAATTACAGCAATGTTTTGGTAATTCACTGGAATTAAGAATGGTAACTGTAGAGAAGTAGGATTTTCGAGGAGGTGGCCCTCTCCAAGGAAATAATTCAAGCATACTAAAAATGAAGTACACACAAAAAATGCAAAAAAAACACATGGTCAGAGCGAGTACACGACACATGCACATTTAATTTCTCCATGTGTCTGTGTGCGTACTTTTCTTGGCGCTTTACTTTCGTTATGTCCTAACAGCGAGGCCGAATTTTCACCCCTGTGAATTTTTATTTATATAAGCACGGTTCAATTTGAGTCCTAAGAAAGGCATTCTGGCAATTCAAGCAAGTTGTCACACTGCTGGCTTTTATCCTGTTAATAAATTGCACCAGCATGCTTTGAATAGTTAAGATTGCCTGTAGAAAAGTCCAAACGTGTGTGGTCCAGTGCCTTCGGTTCTGAGTAACTTGTTGTGGAGCTGCGTGTCAAAAACGTGGCGTTTTATTTATCTCGTCATCTTTATTTTGGTGATGCCGTTACGTGATATCGTTGGCAGAATTTCGGTTGTGTGTTCCTGTTATTTGGTGTTGCTTTCACCAACAATTGATTTGTTTAAAGTGTGCAGAAAAGCAGTGAACTTTCCTGGTGCTAAAGTTTTGGGTAGCTAACCACCGTAAATAAATCATGTGGTTGAAATGCTTCACAAATCACCGTAACGGAGAAACGTGAAATGATGGGACGCCATGTTGCTACCGAATTACTGGTGCTGCGCGTTTGCACAACGTTGCAGTACTCTTGAACGGACAATAAAAGAGAATGGTGGAAACCATGCACATGTAAGAATCAGTGACAAACGAAGCGTATTCTTAGATCATTCTTGAAATTTCGGCATTTCGCGATTCTTTCTTCACCTTTATGCAGGTCGACGCTTCTTGCTCAATGCGCGCTCTGGTCCTATTTTTTTCTCTAATTTTATTAGTCATTCTCTATCGGCCACTTTGGGTACAGAATTCTTCACTTCACGGGCACCTTGCCCAGTGGTATGCACTAATTCTGAGAGATTCGGCAAGAATTGTCCCTTATTCAGTGGTGCATGAACAACTAAATATATCCAAGTTACCTGTTCGGACACATAATGAGTGGCACACGCCCAGATGCACATACAACAAACGCCCGAGTTGTCTATTCATGGCACATCTCTAGTTGAAGATATCCCGTGACCCACGTTGTATAATCATCGAGACAGAAGCACCAGGCATCTCCAATGTAGGGATAATTGGCAAGGAAATATTCGCTTCAAAATAGAGATGTGGTAATGTTTGCTAATTATACCTGGTATGACACCATGTGACCGAGCATAGTGCTGAAATGATAGACGCTACGGTTTACGTATATCTCACATGCTCTTTCTAGTTCATTTTTTTCTGAAATTACATGGAACATGTAGCGCAATTCGGGCCATTCAGGTGAATTACCTGAATATGCGTACGTCACTCAAGCGGCAGATCACAACTTTTCAGGTGGCTTATAAAACGGATTCTATAACTAGGATGTTAATTATTCCATTTAATTATTCGAGATATCCGCCTCGAAGTGCTGCCAAGGAATGCAGTGGAGTTACGGTTAAGATGGTGTCAAACTGCTTCACGCATGCTTTGCGAATCTGGGATTTGGAAGGACCATGTACTTCGTACGAGACATTTTAGGGCCGCGTATACCAAAAGTGGTGCTGGACTTACGATTCCTGCTAAGTAGACATGCCTTTACTGCTAAGCTTTTATGTGGCAATAACAACACGTGTCCTGAAGTGAGGAATCAAACACGGTAACTATAGTGAGTATTTTTATTCGCTAGTAAGAAATTGCGAATTGTCGCGCCAATAGTGCCCGCGTCCTTACTAAAAATAGCTGCTAAAGGTAAAATAACAGTCGAACACAATCTCTGAAAGAAATATTCGAACTTAAGAAAAACAGGTGGTGTAGCCGTCCTGACGAGGTCAGGTGACGAAAGAGTGGCTGCGCTGACTGCATACCAAGGAGCTTGAAGTAAAAAAATATTGTCAGCCATTCCACTCGCCATCCCAAGGTGGACGATCAGCGAAGCTGTTTAGCACACGAGACACAGGCGACACAGAATTTTGAACAAAGGTACGAACGCATTTGTTGTCCTGATGAGTGGTCATCATGACGAATGAAAGGCGCACACATTTATTGTCTTGATCGGTGGGTCACTATTTCGGTAGGTCACACTGATCAGCTCGGGTACAATGTTCGACCCGTTCTTAGCTACAGTCAAATCTGCGCCCATGCTCAATTAAATGTGCTGCTTGGAAGCTGCTGGTTTTATGAATTTGCTCAAGCGTGGACGACTACCGTAGTCTCAGGGAGCCGGAGAAAACTAGCCACGCACGTGATTGGAGCGCTGCTGCACCGAGGAGCCGGCGGAGAGGAGGCACCCGTGACATTTCAATGGGACCGCCCACCGGCGCCAACTTCACGAGCGCGACATACGCGCCACTGCAGAAGAGCGGAAGGAAACTAGGCACGCATGGGCTTGAAATGACGACAATGTGTCTCGCGCACATGAAAATTTCACTGCAGGCAAGCCATAAAGAGCTTCGCCGTAAAAATGCCCCTGTACGTAGATTTATTGAACGTTGAGGCATTTCTCTTTGACAAGAAAATATCCTCTACTACTAGATCTTCTGATTAATATCAGTGGCGGAGCTTAAGGACGTTCAAAGTTCCGGAAAATAATCCGGCAAAGCAGGCCTGCCCATGCAAGAAACTGGATGCAGTACGGGTGCATTTTAACGTGAAGTCGACAGGAGGTAATGAAAATTTGGCTGAGAGTACCCAGTCCTACATTGGGGCTGATTAGGATTACCCTATTGGATATAGGTATACGCCCCTACATCGAGTCATGATGACCAGGAAGTTTAAAGCTTCTATGAAGACGTGGAATCGGCGATGGGTAGAGTGAAAACAAAATACACTATACTGATAGGCGACTTCAATGCCAACGTAGGCAAGAAGCAGGCTGGAGACAAGGCAGTGGGGGAATATGGCATAGGCACTAGGTATAGCAGGGGAGAGTTATTAGTAGAGTTTGCGGAACAGCATAATATGCCAATAATGAATACTTTCTTCCGCAAGAGGGACAGCCGAAAGTGGACGTGGAGGAGCCCGAATGGCGAGACTAGAAATGAAATAGATTTTATACTCTGCGCTAACCCTGGCATCATACAAGATGTGGACGTGCTCGGCAAAGTGCGCTGCAGTGGCCATAGGACGGTAAGAACTCGAGTTAGCTAGACTTGAGGAAGGTACGGAAGAAACTGGTACATAAGGAGTCGATCAATGAGTTAGCGGTAACAGGGAAATTACAGGAGTTCCGGATCAAGCTACAGAACAGGTATTCAGCTTTAACACAGGAAGAGGACCTTAGCGTTGAAGCAATGAACGACAATCTTATGGGCATCATTAAGGAGTCTGCAATAGAAGTCAGTGGCAACTCCGTTAGACAGGATACTAGTAAGCTATCGCAGGAGACGAAAGAACTGAAAAAGAAACGCCAATGTATGAAAGCCTCTAACCCTACCGCTGGAATAGAACTGGCAGAACTTCCCAAGTTAATCAGCATAAGACAGCTGACTTAAGGAAGTATAATATGGATAGAATTGAACATGCTCTCAGGAACAGAGGAAGCCTAAAAGAAGTGAAGAAGAAACTAGGAATAGGCAAGAATCATATGCGTGCATTAAGAGACAAAGCCGACCACATCATTACTAATATGAATGAGATCGATCAAATTCCTGAGGGGTTCTATAGAGATTCATACAGTACCAGTGGCACCCACGACGATAATGAGAGAGGAGAGAATAGTCTAGAGGAATTCGAAATCCCACAGGTAACGCCGGAAGAAGTAAAGAAAGCCTTGGGAGATATGCAAAGGGGGAAGGCAGCTGGGGAGGATCAGATAACAACAGATTTGTTGAAGGATGGTGGGCAAATTGTTCGAGAGAAACTGGCCACCCTGTATACGCAATGCCTCATAACGTCGAGCGTACCGGAATCTTGGAAAAACGCTAACATAATCCTAATTCATAATAAAAGGGACGCCAAAGACTTGAAAAATTATAGACCGATCAGCTTACTGTCCGTCACCTACAAAGTTTTTACTAAGGTAATTGCAAATAGAATCAGGAACACCTTAGACTTCCGTCAACCAAAAAACCAGGCACGATTCCATAAAGGCTACTCCACAATAGACCATATTCACACTATCAATCAGGTGATAGAGAAATGTGCAGAATATGACCAACCGTTATATATAGTTTTCATTGATTACGAGAAAGCGTTTGATTCAGTCGAAACCTCAGCAGTCATGGAGGCATTACGGAATCAGGGTGTGGATGAGCCGTATGTAAAAATACTGGAATATATCTATAGCGGCTCCACAGCCACCATAGCCCTTCATAAAGAAAGCAACAAAATCCCCATAAAGGCATCAGGCGGGAAAATACGATCTCGTCAATGCTATTCACAGCGTGTTTACAGGAGGAATTCAGAGACCTGGATAGGGAAGAATTGGGGATAAGAGTTGATGGGGAATACCTTTGTAACTCGAGATTCACTGATGATATTGCCTTGCTTAGTAACTCCGGGGACCAAGTGCAACGCAGAAGGGTGGGTCTAAAAATTATTCTGCAGCAAACTAAAGTAATGTTTAACAGTCTCGGAATAGAACAGCACTTTACGATAGGTAGCGAGGCACTGGAAGTGGTAAGGGAATACATCTACTTAGGACAGGTAGTGACTGCGGATCCGAATCATGAGATTGAAATAATCAGAAGAATAAGAATGCGCTGGCGTGCGTTTGGCAGGCATTCTCAGATCATGAGCAGCAGGTTGTCATTATCCCTGAAGAGAAAAGTGTATAACAGCTGTGTCATACCAGTACTCACGTACGGGGCAGAAACCTGGAGGCTTACGAAAAGGGTTCTACTTAAATTGAGGACGACGCAACGAGCTATGGAAAGAATTAGAGATGTAACGTTAAGGGATAAGAAAAGAGCAGACTGGCTGAGGGAACAAACGCGATTTAATGACATCTTAGTTGAAATCAAGAAAAAGAAATAGGCACGGGCAGGACATGTAATGAGGAGGGAAGATAACCGATGGTCATCAAGGGTTGCTGACTGGATTCCAAGGGAAGGGAAGCGTAGCAGGGGGCTGCAGAAAGTTAGGTGGGCGGATGAGATTAACGAATTTGCAGGGACAACATCGCCACAATTAGTACATGACCGGAGTAGTTGGAGAAGTATGGGAGAGGTCTTTGCCCTAGATTGGGCGTAACCAGACTGCTGCTGCTGATGATGATAGGATAATACCCCAAATATGATCCTACACCACCGCTACTATTGTGCTTACAATCTCACTGACTAGTTATTGGATTGATTTATTGATTGTTATGAATGAAATTGTAAATGCTCCCTCTGCTTTGCTGCCGGCTTTTGCAGAAACAATAATATTTTAAATAATTCCAGCTTTATTGCACCAGATTCTACGAAAAAATAAGAGGAATAAGGCATGAAATCCGAGCTGATCTTGTTGTTTACTGTCTCATAGAAAGTTTCACCAGCTTCTGTTAAATTCTTTAGCCGTGAATACCAAAGTGCTGCACAAGCTATCACCGGCTCCTACCGAACGACCTGGAGACACAAGAGAAGAAGGAGCACTATATTTTTTTATTCAATGTTCTTAGTTGCCTAAAGAGTTCTCGTGGTTTCATACAGCTAACTTAATCAGAAATAGGTTCTCCCCGCAATGCGCCTGCTTGCTTAAAACAGTCATATCTTTTTACATCCAGTATTGTGCCAAATGAACTATTAAGCAGATTGATTCTTTTGCAGGCGCCGCGTCTTGTTTTTGCAGCATTTCCCTAAATCACGAGGCATTGAAAGCGCAATGTTACGGTAGATGAGACCGCATGGCGTACGAGACAATCACATGGGCAGTGTTTTACGTGAACGGTGCCACAAAGTAATCCTTCTGTTTAAGTTTACGTGATGTTTATGCGGATATTGTTGTACATCTATAAAAGAGAGCTCTTTAACACTTACGTATACAAGAAAACAGCTCGACACTGTATAACTCAAAAGAAAAGACTGCAAATTGAGTTGTGGTAATATACGGATACATGTAGACACACATATGTTACAACCAGTTCACAACGATCGAATTTTGTGACAAAAGGATGATCTAAATTAATTTGGTTATAGTGTTTTGCCAATATCGGCAAGCTTGAAATATAACTGCACGCCTTTGTTGATGTAAACAGTTTTAACAAGTTCATGGTGTCGTAATATTTTTTTTTCCAGCTGGATGAGATTCCATATCCTATTTTAGGCAGAGAGCAGCTCCTTAATCCATGGACGACAGAGTATAACAAAGGCATTGTATTGGCGTACTTATCTCTTATCGCCACAGCTGTAACGGTTCTCAATCCAAATACGACTGAATACGACGCTATGATTGTTGCTGAAAGAATCTTCGTGTTTGAGGCACGGCTTGCTTCGGTAAGCACAAACAATATTTATCAATGTTTCTAATTATGCTATAATGCAGTACTTAGTATTACTAAAACGTACATGATATCTGACTCAAATATCTAATTTTCCACTTCCAAAACAGTTTTTCTCAAGTTACAATGGTAACATATTACTACATCCGAAACAATTTTTCATCACCGTGCCAAATACCATTCAAACTATACGTTCGACTGGTGGATAACTCCAATGAATTACTTTACAACGACGCAATCTTTCGACAGCTGCACCGAAGTCAGGTGGCTTCCATGGACGGATACTTAGAGAAGGAGCAGTTCCCAGATTGTTACACTTCATCTTTTATTGTCGAAAGTGTAGTTTTGCGGGAGCTTGCATAACACATGTGCCTGAAAACGAGAGGCAGAGCTAGTTATTATTTAATACTCACTGCTTTAACATACTCGCTTTCGATCATCTGCCACGTGTTCCAAAGGCGTTACTTTCCACGGCACGCACTCACACCGTGCGAATGGTTGTGCGCATTGAAAAAAGAAACACAAGCCATATTTACTCGTTTGCCCAGTGCAGGGCTTGAAGATTCATCCTACTCAAACATGACGACCGTTTTACTGCGAAGGCAAGCTAAAAGCTCTAAGGTTTTCTTTGTTCGTGCCTTCCTTCACACTGTCAAATACAGCCACTGTCGTTGTAGCCAGACCACCTTCTCGTCCTTCGTTCACCGTTGCCAGAATGCGACAAAGAAAAATAACAAAAAGAAAACTTTACCACCACCAACTCAATTTCCCGCGCTGCAAACAACCTGAACCCTCACAAACCGGCCTACATAATACGGCCGGGATATCGACCCACATGGAAGTTCCAGCAGCACAGGCACTAGGATGGCCTTAGGCCCTTTACACACTGAAATGTTATACAACTACGCCATTCCCTTTGCCCCACCTGTACAAACTAGTTCTGTACCTTTATAATCAATGTAGCCCTGCATACCATCTCCTTTATTTGTTTCTGTGAATTTTGTTACTAGCACGGCCGAACATTCACATATGACAGCAGTAAGTTGAAAGATGACCTTCAGCAAACGTAGTTTCACGAGGTGTTGTGCACCTTGTCACATAGTCCCGTAAGTGCAATGACAGAAAAGTGTACATAGACATAGAAAATCGTATATTCGGTCAAGACATGTCTGTGTGCATCGCTGAAATTTATTAGACTGTGCGCCTGCCCTCGGGCCCTAGTTTCTCTGGACCAAAATAAAGTTCTTGCCATGTCATGCCATGTGCGCTTGCTACCACTCACCCTCAAACGGAGTCCGTGTACATACGTTATGTGCTTCCTCCATAAAAAATAATTTATTCCGGACTCTGGCTGTTGTGCAATGTATCTATGTACAAGCAATGGGGACGTTGCAGAGGGCTGGTGATCAATGACTGTAGCAATAATATCAGGCTCCGTTTCACAACATAAACAAGGGCCACCAACTATAGATGACCACCTCCAACTCCTGTTCACGCTATGAGAACTTGACGCCGCGTTCGTTGCTTCTAGGTGTTCATGGGACGTTCAAGGACACGTGCTGCGTTTTTTTTAGAACTGCGTATTGTGTTTAACATATCATGTCGTGGACATCTGGTACTGTGGCTGACCAGAGAAAACTCATTCGCATCGGGGCACTTCTCAAGCCTGACAAATGGCGCCATGCCACAACCTCTCACTGACCCACAGCACTGACAAGCCGTCTGCTTATGACAACAAAGAGAAACATGTTGAGGAGGCTGCAATGGTTTCTTGGGAAGTATGGTTTTTATACAGACATGGCTATGATTTTTGCAAAGGAACGCCCTGAAAGGGCAAATTGTCATCCAGTAGCTGAGCGTAGCATAACGTTACAAAGAAAACCCATCCAGGTTTCTCAAAAGGCTAGCTTTGAAATGGCAAAAACGATAATTCGCACAGGTCTGGGTTTTACTATCTCAGCGTTATCGACTTCGTTTTTCACTGTCGAACAGAGAAATGTCGGATCTTCTAAGGAGCGGTCCTTTTCGAAGTCAATGGAAGTCAGAGGTATCAAAACGCGTTCTATGATGCGACTCCTGATGTACTCAAGTTAGGCGTTGGAAGTAGGCTGTTTCACTGGATGATGAAGTTCGTTACATGGTGTACTTTACGACAATAGTTGTCGGTGAGACCAGTCAACATAAAGTCGGCCACGTTTTCTGTCAAGAAGGTTTACAGAGGCCTATATCTTTGAACACAACCCTCAGTACATTCGGTAATTTAAGATCAGAGTTTGTCAGGATAAGTTTATTCAGCCAAGTATGCTGCACTTGCGTTTACATGCGAGTGTAAGCTAAGGGTAAGAGCAGAAATGATGGTACAGCGATTCTATACGGATCTCACAAGATATTTTTAGGCGTCATCATCGACCGAAATTCGTCCTGGTCTTAGCATGCGGCAGCGCTTGAATTCAAGCTTGCCAGCTTTTTACGCATCGTTAGATATCTTGCAAGAGTAAGCGGTTCTACGTCAGAGGGATCACTGCTGCTCTTGTATGATCCAGTTTCATAAACTGCGTTCGATGAAGCTTACCTCTCTCGTCAAGAATTCACAGTTCCTACCTACGTACAGCAGGGGGCTAACACGCTCAATTATTGCGGCAACATCTGTCGACCGTTTCTGCAAACCTCTACAAATAAAGCTTGCGCTATTGACCAGCCACTAATATCGTAACTAGCGTCATGACAATCCGTAATAAGCTTTCAGATAACGCTTTTTCGAAATCTATATCCCATTGGGAGTGCACCACCTTTTTTGTCGCATGAAGTTAGCAGGTGTATCTGTGTGAACTATGTCAAGGCTTTTGGCACACCGTTGTATTCAAGAAGATACTAAAGGTTATGTATGACATCTTGTTCTTTAGGTAACTGGTGCTATCGAGCATTTATGCAAATCATGCCACTTCCATACCTATTTGTACTGACAGCTTCGTGTTGCCAACTACTCAATCCCGCCATTCGTAATGTCAAATTTGACGAGAAATAGGACCTTGCGTATTGACTACCACAGATCATCAGCGGCAACAGTAATTGTAGGCACCCGCGAGGCCGTTCCTTTTAAAACAGTAGAACAGAATCAGGCCTCAGCTGTAAACTGTGTCGTAAAACCAACTAATTTTGTGTGCCCCCAAACAAATTTTCTACTGTCTGCTTGCTCAATATGGGCTAGAAATACAAAATTTCGCACTGGAAGAGGATTATGGTTTCAAACTTGAATGCATTCTGAGGCACTATAGCTGAGAAGGAAATGAGCTCGCCGACAAAGAGGCAAAAATGGCCCGCAATAATGCCGTTGAAGTGTCTCGCAATTTTTCGAAGAGGGACTAATGCTACCGTTTACGTCATACTGCCTGAAAATACTGGGACATAAAATGGCCCACTTGGTCCCGGCCGTTTTGACAGAACAGACCCAGGCTTGGAACTGACTTTAATGTCCAAAGAAAATACACACAAGCTTACACGTTAGGACTAGGAGTGGCGTTAACTCGAAGCAGCCTACATTCTTTCCGCTGTGCAGTCGGTGGCGAGCAGTGCAATATACATGAGAGTATTGAACCCGTCTTCTGCATATGCTCACGGTACAGGGCATTTGACAAGACACAACAATTAAGCTTTCTCCGGGAAGCTTCTCTTGCGACCTCGGTCGGACCCCTGTTAGTAAGAGGTTCTATATGCAACCAAGGAGTTGCCACACGATAGTGGTTTCGATTTGAGAATTTCAGCAGATTCTGGAGTTCACGCTCATTGAACCCACTACGTTTGTCCTCATCATAAACATTTTTGTCGCTTTCTATTTCTATTCCCCGTTTCCAATGTTAAGCAGTAGGTCATAATTTTAAATAAGGCCGATCTCCCAGTGTTTCTATCGTACTAAATGTTTATCTACCTCTCAGTATGTATATAAAGTTTGTTTATGTCCGCATGTCGGTGTGGTTTCGCCGACTGCGCATGGATGTCTAACGCTCTACCAAATTATACAAGATCCGCAACTTGCAGAATCACTCATGGTAAAGCTTGATGCCCTACCTACTCATCCAAACAAGTTCCTTGTTTTTTCCGAGGTCGCCTGTGCTCATATTTTATTTGTAAAAAAAATGATTCTTCTAAACATCTACGTTTCTTGCAGATGACATCAGATGACAGACAAGATATTAATGCTTTTTACGAAAAGATGACTATCGATGAACTGGAGAAACAAGTGCCAAACGTACGGTGGTTCTTCGTTCTTGTCATTTACAAAGTTTTGCACTCTTCTGACATACTTGTCCGCAAGAAAAGAATAGACAAGTCGTCATAGAACAAGTTAGAGCAAAGATTTAATGGGCGTAGTAAGATTTGGCCCTTTTTTTCATTTACCTCTGACTTTGTACGTGCAACAACCACACATACAAAAAAGAAAAAAAAAGACTAACTGGAACCTGGCGTCACATTTGTTGATGCAGCCCAATATTCCCATGGCACACGATTTGTGGCCGTCGCCACACGCGATGAAGTCCTACACCATGCCTCCAGCGTCACTACCCCCACTGCCGAGACGGCTGAAGAAGTGGCCATCGCCCTGGCCATTCGAGGTTCCACCTGTCACACCATCATGTGTGACTCTCGCTCAGCCGTCACTAACTTCAGCAAAGACCGTATTTCTCCCCAAGCTCTTCGCGTCCTCTGCCAGGCACAACTCTGTAAAGACAGCATGATCTCCCTGACATGGATCGCGGCCCATGCGGGCCCTGTCCACTCACACCTCCCCAATCTCAACGAGGTCACCCACTCCATTGCTCGAGGCCTAGTCAACCGCACCGGAGTCACTGTAGATGAGTTGGACACCAGAGACAATCTGACAACGTATAACGATCTCGTTAAGGCCTTTTACCTCAGTCACCCAACTTTCCCCCACCTCACCTCGAATTTAGCCGGGCAATGGCTACCACCCTGCGTCTACTACAAACAAACATGTACCCTTCACACGCCCGCCTCCACCTTATATTCCCAGACGTTTACACTACCCCCAACTGCCGGTGCTGTGGCATTCCCCCAGCTAGGCTTGCACATATGCTGTGGGAGTGCCCAGCGCAGTACACACAGACTAACACAACGACCCTCTCGTCGAGGCTGCATGAGGATCTGCGTAGCTCCGCCCTCGACGACCAAACCTGGGCGACCCAGCACGCCCGTGTGGCGGCAGCGATGCAAGCCCTCGTCGTCCCCTCATGGGAGGCTTAGGCCCGGCCATCATAAAGTGCTGGTTGTACAATAAAAGTTTATTCCTCTTCCTCCTAAATGGAAGATTTGCTGTTGGAGAAATAGAAGACGGCGCTTATGTTAACACTTCGCCTGCTTGTTTCTTAGCATTGGAAAATGTCTGTGCGAGAAAATGCGACAGTTAACTTTAAAGGGACCCAAAACATAGTTTAAAATGTCATGTAAAGCATTTTCCATGAAAGTACACAACTATAGTAATATTTTGGCTTTCAAAGATCTCATTTCATCCTCTGCGTGGAATTGAGTTAGACTTGGCTTACGTTCAATAAAGCATTCTCTCGCACTCTGGTATGATTTATTTACCATGCTCGAAGAGTGTTGCAGGACTCCTTTAAGCAAGAATGCACGTATGACTGGAGGTAATAAAAAGATAGCTGGCCGGAAGAATGCCTGTGGTATTTCAGCGGCTGAGGATATGTCAGCAAATGCCTGCAAGCGGCCATTGACAAGCAGTGCAAAGAATAATTTCCCAGCACCCGCCGTGCTTGTTCAGTGGCTATGGTGTTGGGCTGCTGAGCACGAGGTCGAGGTCGGATCGAAACCCGGCCACGGCGGCCGCATCTAGATGGAGGCAAAATGCGAAAACAACCATGTACTTGGATTTAGGTGCACGTTAAAGAACCTCAGGTGGTCAAAATTTCCGGAGTCCTCCACTACGGCGTGCCTCATAATCAGAAAGTGGTTTTGGCGCGTTATACCCTATTACTAAAACATTAATTTGCCAGAAAGATTCAATACAAGCACTGAACTCCTTGCAAGCAGGTACAAAAAATTTGGGGTGAATTATGTCATGATCAACCCTAAAAGCACTCATTAAATTGCCACTAAACTGTCAAGCACATGCGGACGTCTGAAGTTTTGTGGGACTCATATCCCTGTCCAAACGTATTTTCCGACACTACTTCCTACGACAGTGCTTTGACGTCTGTTATGTCTTGGGAAAGAAATCTGATCTTGTTGCACCCTATTGAGGCAAAGAAATGATTGCGTTGAAAGAGAGTAATGCCAACACAATTCCATATTTTGTCCTTTCTTGGATTAATAACAGAAGAATTGCCACTTACATTGTATTCACTTTCAGATTCCAGTCCTACAAAGCCTAAACAGGGCGTTTTCGCAAGCGAACATTACGCTAAACAAGACTGAGCAAGTCGCAATGTTCGGGATGTCCTACTTCAAGAAGGTCAATGATTTCTTCAAGTGCATATACGACCTGTAAGTAGTTAGCGCATATCGCGTTTCCAGACGGCATGGACAACCAATTACGCTGATTATTTGAATGGTTAATTCATTTGTTTCAGTTCAGACATGTACAATTTCGCCGCGTGGAGGCGCATCTTCCAGATGGTATTGCTGACGTCAGAAAAATTCGCAAAATCTTGGCAGAATCTATTGAAAGTCGCGTATGGAGTGCAAAAAGAAAAGCCAGATTGGCAGGTTTGCGTTGAAGAAGTCGCTAAAGCGATGCCTTTCGTGATTGGCCGAATGTACATCGAGAAGAACTTCAACGTTACAGCCAAAGAGGACGTGAGTATAACTTATATAGGTATAGTCGGAGGAACCCTCAGACTGAGGTGTACACTGTGTAAATTGTAAAGGAACGCACTCGGTGAAGGTGGGCTGGGCTAGTGAATTTTCGAAGTAACCCGTAAGCCACAATGGCCTGCAACGTTGTGAAATACTTAAATGAAAATATTTGTATATACTTAAGCTCTAAATCGACGCTTCACACAAACAAACAAGCAACGAAGCAAGTAATTAAAAATAAATTCGGGGGTTGTACGTGCGAAAACCACTATTCGATTATGAGGCACGCCTTAGTGGGGGACTCCAGAATAATTTTTACAATCTGGGGTTCTTTAGCTTGGCTCAAATGCACGGCACACGCGAGTCCTTGTTTCGCCCCAATCGAAATGCGGCCACTACGGCCGGCATTTATTTCTTTATTTTTATTTATTTACGCTATACTGCAGGCCAGTAATTTTGCCCTAGCAGGAGGGGCTACAAAGGATACATACAATGTAACGAAGATCAACAACAACAAAAATCAACAGAACATGAAGACCGTAGCAATGTTCAACCATCGAAGTTTACAACATGAGACTCGAGCACCTTCATAAAGTCGGCCGATTCGAAAAGCTGTCGGGGCTAAGAATTCCATTCGGACACTGTTCGGGGAAAAAGTGCGCTTGTGTGCGTTGATTCTAGGGAAAATTGGCGATAAAGGGTATTCATGGCTGTCTCTAGTTGTCCTTGTAGTTAAAGGGTTTATGCCATTGGAAAGTGTTAATTTAGTTTTCCCTGCAAGACAGTTGTGAAGAAACCCAAGACGACTAATTTTCCAGCGAACCTCGAGAGTCGGTACATTGCACTTCTGCACCAATAAGGATGGCAAATCGTGCCTTCTGCATCTATCAAAAATAAATCTTATTGCCTTTCTTTGGACTCTATCGAGTTGCATAACATCCTTCTTATAATGGGGATCCCAAAATTCAGCAGCATACTCTAGTTTTGACCGAACACATGTATTGTAAGCTAACACCTTGGTACTAACTGCAGCGTGTTTAAGTTTTCTCTTGAGTTGATCCCAAGACCTCGCGCTTAGCAACGCAACACCCTATAGACGCTAAGCCACTGCGGCGAGTCACGGAGTAGGTAGTGAAGGGTTCTTTCACACGGAAGGACTGCGCGGAAGCGGTATACCTGCGGGGATGTCAGCAAATAACGTCCACTACACAGGGCGGTCACTTTATTCATTTTACACATTTTTTTAAAGATCGCCTGTGACGGTTAGCATAATTCTTGTCCTTGAGCTGGATTATTCGAAGAAGCTCACATTATCAGCGTGGGAAATCGCAACACACATTCAATTAGGAAAAGTTCACTTACCTAAATGCGAAGCTGTGTACCTCTAGCCTCTGTATGCACCCCCTGCATTCATTCCTAAGAGGGGGGGGGGGGGGGGGCGTTACCCTGGCCCACTTGCGTCCATATGGGTTACAGGAATGTGTGTGCCGATGCCAGAGATAGTGCAATAGAGGGCCCACCAGTGGCGGAGGTTAAGCAGGTTTCAAGCAATCCATCAAATTGCAAAAATAAGCTTAATCTCTTGGGTCCAAATAGAATCGCATAAACTTGGCGTTGTAAGAGAAACACTATATATATAAGTGCATTTAGTGTTGCGAGTTGGCCTTCGTGCGCTTTATTTGGCTTAAATCCTGTTTTACGAATAATGAAGAGGGGAAAGTGTGCGGCGACGGCACCTGTGAACGTGGTCTGCGGTTCCGTGGTTATAACGTGACGCTCGTCGGAGGTGTTGGCGCTGCTGCGGCAGCGGTTGCGGCACATGCATGGAAGGTGCGGTGACAGCGGCGGCGTTCGTGTGGGCATATTGTGGTACCGTATAAAAAAAATCCACGAGTTCATGATGTATACCACCCATGTATGCAGCCTAAACAGCTTCGCTGGTAATCCATACTTATAAAAATGTTGTGGCCCAAGGAATTTTTAAATTAATTTATGGCTCATATTAAAATTTACAAATTGTAGCCGGTGAGTTTTCAAGATGTATCCATCTCAAGTGAACTTCCAGGAACACAGTTTCGACATATTATTTGCCGAAGCGGGGCATGAAACACATGGTCGTTCCAGTTAGTTTTGTGGTTCAGTGTATAAAAAGAGCGTTTGTTTAAAAAGCGCAAATGGAACAACAGTGCATGCACTCTTACGGCGAGTTTCCAGCGCGAATCTCCAAACTGGTGGAAACCTGGAAATTCATTCGAAGTGAGTACGCCCTACGATCTCACCGGCTACGACTCGTAAATTTCCATATGTACCGTAAAGTAGGTAATTCATAAGATAATGAGATAATTTTGTTAATTAGTTGAAGTGCTTCGATTTCTCGTGCAAGTAATGCCCACTTCTCTGATTAATCCATCTCAAAGAATAGAATTAAACTGCCTGCAACAAGCGATTTCAAAAATTCCGTAAGTCTTAATAACGACCATCCCGTATTTTACGTGGGTGCAACAAAAATGAAAAAGTGATATTGCAGCAAAATCTTTCAGTTCTCAGTTGTTGCGACATTTTTAACGCGTTGCCCCACGTGAAGTGTTGACTGACCGAGGCCGTACCTACCTGTCGAAAGTCATCGACGGCATCCTGCGCTGCTGCTCCTCGCAGCACAAGATCACCACGTCATATCATCCCAAAACGAACGAGCTCACCGAGCGCTTGAATCGGACCTTATTAGACATGCTTTCAAAGCCCGTTTTCGGTTGACCACCGTGATTGGGACCTTGCACTGTATACGTGACGCTAGCGTATATTTCCTCCCTTCACGGCACTGTTGGAGAGACTCTCGTTTTTTTACGTTTTGTTCGGACTGGAACCAACATTACGGTTGGACACATTTCTTCCTTCGCCTGCAACTTCGACTAGTGAATAATGCACGCGACGCCGTGGAACGGATGATTACGCGTGGCAAGTAGCTCCGTAGCAGACTTGCTGCTTCCCGAAACAATCAGAAGCACCTTTACGACCCGCGATAACGCGACGAACGTTTTGCTGCGGTTGTCCTCCTGCCACTTTGGAATCCCTCACGACGTATGGGCCTTCCTGAAAATCTCCTCTCGCGTTTAGCGGGCTGTTAGATACGGGACCTTTTCCTGAGCATTCCTTCATTCATCTCTTTCGAGCTTCTTGCCACGGGCCACAGCATCCGAGTTGCTGCCGGCCCGTAATGACTTTATGGCTGTTAATTTCTTTGTACTCCCACTGTACATAATGTAAATAAACATACAGTTTTCATCCCGAGGTCCTCCTCAACCTCGGCCAACTCCCGCAACCAACGGCAAGGTCCAAAATCTGGGGGACAGCGATTGGGATTGTCCTCCAGAACCGACATCTGGTGGCAGCGGTGGGATCGTCTCCAAATCTTACAGGGCCCATACCACGTCTTTCGACAAGCAACTGACGTCATGTACGAAATTGTGTCCGCCATTCCCACATCTTATGTTCCGTTTTCCACCGGCGTCGTCTGCGTTTCGAGACTTCGGCATTACCACCCTTCCTCTACCGGGGATTCATAGTGACGCCGGAACGGCGCTTCTGCAGCGGAGGGTCATGCTACGCGCTGTTCGAAGAAAATGATGCGAACACTCGGACTTAGTGGGGCGTACCCATGAGAGGCCTCTGGCTGACCTGAAGACGACGATGGGCCCTGCTCGATGTTGGCTGGCTTCCATGTTGGACAGTGCTTGCTACCCCTTGTAAAACTGTGGGAATAGTTTCTGTGCTTCTATTCTACTGTGCTTCTATTTAACAACACAAATCTGTCGTTGTAGCAGCAAATGAAGTTTGCGTTTCGTATCAGTTTAAATTTCCAATTTAGTTTCCTACAGGCTATGTCTGACTGTTACCGCCTTTTTCGTAGGTCAAGTTTTTTAACAATGTGGACGTGTTTGTTTTGCGATGAGCAACTTATTTATATGGCATAAGCCTCGTTTTGATGCGAAAGAATCAATGGCCCATTGAGCGAAAAAGTCAGCGGTGTCTGTAGCAGAGAAACGGGACCAAAATTCCCATTGGCTGCAACAGCACATCAGGAGCTCGCTCGACGTAACATAGCGGGAGAAAGGGAACGCCTGCTGCGGCAGTAGTGCACCATGTGTTGAGTGAGGGGAGAGGGCATCGCCGCGACGCCAAGTCCCCTCGCTCTCGGAAGGCAGCGCGCCATCCCTGTCTCTCTCGCCCCCACTGGGCTTAGCTGCTGCGCGCGCCTGCCAGCCTTTGTGGTCGCTGCTGGTTCCTCAGTCTCTTGCCGCGCAACACGTCGTTGGCATGCAGTGTTGGCACCGCATGCTGCTTCTGGTTGCTGGCTCGAGCAGCATGTACCGTTATGGTACATTACTCGCAGCGCAAAACTCAGTGGCGTTCAATTTGACATTAGTGCGTTCGCGTTAACAACTCATTAGAAGTGCTCATGTCTACTGTGATTTAATCGTTTCCCCTTTTGCGATGAACTGTGTTAAATATTTGTTTTTGATTACACTAGGGATGTCCGACTTCCGGTATAAGAACTTAAGCCCGACGCTTTATTCTTCCACTCTTTCGACTAAAGCCTTCCCGAAATTAAGCTTAAGGTGGTTCTCGTTTTGTGTCTAGTCAACAATATCAAACTATCAAAAAATACTCAGTGCTTCTTGATTCTATAAAACGTAGACAAAATATGTCTGGTGTGGAAAATTTACGAAGTTATTCAATTCGCAATATCAAATAATGAAATTATATTATGCGTAGACCTATGGGCAGTGATATGCCAAGTTTTGTATTGTAGAAATCATGTAATGGCATTTTTCTTTTTGCCTCCTGTTAGGTCGAAACGATGATAGAAAATATAACGACGACCTTCAGAAAGTCGCTTTCCACAAGAGAGTGGTTGACCGGCAGCACAAAGGAAACAGCTCTGAAGAAGGTGTGACGTTACACTTCATTAGTGGCATGTCGCGTGTGTTTGTTATTTGTACGCGCTAGTTGTGTTTTGTTGTGGTTGCCATTTGCTTTCAAGAAAACTTCACGAAATGCTTGCTCTTCGTATTATATGCTATCGCACTTCAGAAATGGACATAGTTCATTATATTGGCATTTTCCTGCACGTATTATCTCTAGTATGCCTAATTCCCGTGCGGTACTCAACGTTTTTTCTTGTGCTCCGCAACACTGCAACGATGTTCAACCATAGAAATGGGTGATTCAGGTCCTCGTTATTTTATTTTACTTCGTACAAATAGTTGCTTAGCAGAACCAAAGATAAGACAGAACCTACTTCCCGATGAGTGTCAACGTTAATGCGTTTAGCATTGGGGCGATGTAGCGAAATACCGTATTGCCAACGTCGCAACGTGCTTGCAACCGGGCTCCTCTCTCGCGGTTACTATTGCGCACGCTGCGCCATCTAACGTCGCCGCCTTAAAGCCCTCGCGTTGCGCGGATTTGTTTCCGACAACCCTCGCAGAAATTTAAATGACAATTTTTGCGATTGTACAGTGACATACCCAGTAGCACACAACTCGTTACTTAATTTAACGTCAAAGAAGTTCACTGAAGAGCCGAACACATAAAATGCCACATAACCATCGACCCATTTTGGTATCAAAGAGGCTCATTACGAGCACCACAGGCCGAGTGGCACATAGACATTTCTCCAGGTAGGTGGCAAAGAAGTTTGTGGAAGAGTGGTACATAGAAACACAGTGCGATATACCCAGTGACTCAAATGGGACTGACCGCTGCTTTCGAACCCTGTACCCTCCTCAAAGCCACCTGATGCGCAACTCGTTTGACTACCACGAAATACCCAGTGATTCAGGTTAGCGGGAAAATGTTACAGACATAGGCAGATAGAGAGAAGCAAGCTTTAAGACATGCTAGAGGTGTTAGTTCGCTATTCGCCTGACATGCTATTCCACGTGCTGGTGGGTCATGATAATGATATATAACAGCAGATACAGTCGAACACACAGACATATATATATATATATATATATATATATATATATATATATATATATATATATATATATATATATATATATTGAAGCGGTCTGCGCTGGACGCATGAAAGAAGACGAAGGAAGGTGCTAGGGGAGAAGTGAGAAGAAAGAAGTTGGAATAAAATGGCGGACGACACCCGTCTCACTTAGATGATGTCATTTCTGTTGCCGTTCTAGTTAGGAACGCTACATTTTGGCGCAGCCGACAGTTTTAGAAGACCAGCGATGCGGGTGACGTTTTTCGTCGACCAGGCGTCATCAGAGTCTGTTGTGTTCACCCGATACCAAGTGCACGGTGAGCCAGCGACGGACCTTCCTCTTGAAGTTAGTTCTACCGCGCTGATCAACGTGGTACTGCAACAAGCTGCAATCAGCCGTTCAGCAGTTCACGGCAACCTACTTCCACATAATCTGTCTACCGTGCATCACAAGCCCCAGAAAAAGAGCTTCAGTGAGACAGTATATTTGGTGTCGTCAAGCTTATTGTACGCCCCCATTAAGGTAGATGGCATTGAAGTGAAGGCTCTCGTTGACAGTGGAGCTTCGGTATCTATTATCAACAAGACTCGAGTGGATGCCAGTCGTCTGCACGCTGGTAGAACATTGCGTGTCCAAGCCTACGATGGGTCAGTGACCATGCATAGCGAATGGGTAACCCTGGCTATTGAATTTCAAGGAAATGCTATTACCAGTGACGTATTGGCCATTCCCAATGTCACCTACGATTTTCTTTTGTCCCGCCCAGACATGAAAAAACTTAAGATGAACCTCTATTGGGATGACAAGGTAATGGCCGAAGACACGATAAGAACAGAAGACCCTGGTGAAGAACCTAGTGTATCGAGGCTAATTTTTCACCACGAAGACATCAAGACTAAGTACCCAGAGCTTATATGCATAGGAAGCTACCCTCCAGCAATGAAATCCCATGTCGTTCCTTTCGAGCTCGCAGATAAAACAGTGGTTCGTAGAACCCCCTATAATATGTCCAGAGATAAAAAGGTGTGGCTGAAAAAGGAGTTGCAAGAAATGTTAGACGCAGGTATCATCCGGCCTTCTGTATCCCCATTTGCTTCTCCTATCACTATTGCACCTAAAGAAGACGGGACATTCCGCCTCTGCACAGACTACCGGGCTCTCAATCGTCAAACTGAATTGATACCTTATCCAATGCCGAGAATCGACGACATCATTGACGAAACCGGTGGTTGCCATTGGTTTTCACGAATAGATCTCTGCAAGGGCTTTTGGCAGATTCCACTAAGTGAAGAAACGAAGAAGTACACCGCGTTCATAACCCCATTTGACTTGTTTGAGTACAACCGCCTACCATTTGGTTGGAAAAACTCCCCTGCGTGGTTTCAGAAGATTATGACGGACATTCTGAAACCTTACCTGGGCACATTTTGCAATGTGTACATCGACGACATCATCATCTACTCAAAGACAAAGGACGAACACCGTAGTCATCTTTCAAAAGTTCTTCATGCCCTCAGTCTTGCCCAACTCAAAGTCAACTTCAAGAAAAGTGCGTTCTTTCAAGATAGCGTAGTATTTCTTGGCAGGGTGTTTGATGGACAGACTAAAAGCACCAAGCAAGAATCGGTAGAGAGAATCTCCAAGCTGGTAAAGCCTTATGATGTGCACTCCCTGCGCGTTTTTCTTGGCCTTGCAGGACACTTCCGGGCGTTTATCAAAGACTACGCACTGAGAACAAGGTGCCTCACACGTTTAACTCAGAAAGACGTGCCTTTTCATTGGGACGAGAAGTGCGAAGCTGTCTATCGTGAGCTTGTAAAACTAATATCGTCGGACCCCATCTTGCGAATACCGGATTTTTCCTTGCCTTTCGTGCTGAACACGGACGCATCACATTATGCTACCGGTGCAGTTCTATACCAGAAGCCATCCAAACAAGCTGATCAAACCAAACACTACGTCGTGGGGTACTACAGCTATACCCTGAAACCCGCCGAAATCAATTACTGTACCACAGAAAAGGAAGCTCTGGCCGTCTTAAAAGCTGTGCAGTACTTTCGTACTTACCTGGAAGGTCCCAAATTCATACTTTTCACGGACCATCAAGCATTGACTCAACTTCTGAGCATGGCCCAGCCAAGAGGCCGCATTGCTAGATGGGTGAACTATCTGCAACAATTTGATTTCGTAATTTCGCACCGTCCTGGCCCACTCCTCACTGACGCTGACGCACTATCAAGATTACTTGTACAGGAATGAAGCAATAATCCAGATACCATCAATCATATTAAGCTATGGGAAGGTACAGAAGAGCTCCAGTTTATCAATGGAAGGTATCACGTACCACCAACTATGATTCCAAGGATTCTTCATCTATACCACGACACCCCTGGATCGGGTGGACATGATGGCTTCTGGCGCACTTATAAGAAATTGCTCATGAGATTCACATGGCCGGGCATGAAAAACGACATCAGCCATTACATCCGCACATGCCACCTCTGCCAGGTGAACAAAGTTAAATTCAAGCAATCGACAGACGTTATGACAAACCCTGAATATTCAAGCATCCCGTTCGAAGTAATTCATTTGGACTTCGCGGAGCTCAAAAAGAAGGGGGAAGGAGTCAAGCGAACGCAAGCTTTCTTGCTCTCCATAGATGAGTGCACACGGACGATTGCGGCTAAAGCTGGCAATGAAGACGCAAACAGCGTAATAGACCTCCTCAAAGCTGAGTGTTTTAAACACACAAAGACGCTCGTCTGCGACAACGGGCCGGCTTTTCGGAGTGCCAAATTATCAAAGTGGGCCCAGGAGCACGGCATCATGATAAAGTATTCTTCTCCATACCACCCGGCAGCAAACGGCCTAGCGGAACGTGCCATACGAGACATCAAACAGTATCTGAAGATGTATCCAGACTTTGCCGGTGGCTGGAAGTGCTGTCTCGAGGCCGCTGTGAAGCATCACAACAGATCATACACCACGAGTTTAGGCTGCAGCCCTCATTTTGTAACTTCAGGTACAGCGCCCATACTTCCTGCAGATCGTGAGCTAGGTCTCCTAGAGAACCTCGAACTTGCGGAAGTAAAGAAAACTGTCAAAGAACAGGAGATCTACAAGCGCCGCATGAAGCGAAACTTTGATAAAAGGCACAGTAGCCAGATACCGGACATACAGCCTGGAGACTATGTCCTTGTAAGGAAAGGAGCTGTGCCCTCAAATTCAAAATATTGCGGACCATTTCAAGTTATTAAGACTGCATGCCAGCATGGAATATTGAAGAATGTCTGGTACGCCCGAGCCTCGGGCCAAACGGAGTGCGCCGCTATTGGAAACGTATTCAAGTATTACCCCAGGAGGTGTAATTAAAAGAAATCCGGAAGAGTGAAGCGGTCTGCGCTGGACGCATGAAAGAAGACGAAGGAAGGTGCTAGGGGAGAAGTGAGAAGAAAGAAGTTGGAATAAAATGGCGGACGACACCCGTCTCACTTAGATGATGTCATTTCTGTTGCCGTTCTAGTTAGGAACGCTACATATATATATATATATATATATATATATATATATATATATATATATATATATATATATATATCAGCCTGGTTACGCCCACTGCAGGGCAAAGGCCTCTCCCATACTTCTCCAACTGCCCCTGCCATGTACTAATTGTGGCCATGTTGTCCCTGCAAACTTCTTAATGTCATCCGCCCATCTAACTTTCTGCCGCTCCCTGCTACGCTTCTCTTCCCTTGGAATCCAGTCCGCAACCCGTCATGACCATTGGTCATCTTCCCTCCTCGTTACATGTCCTACCCATGCCCATTTGTTTTTCTTGATTTCAACTAAGATGTGATTCACCCGCATTTGTTCCCTCACCCAATCTGCTCTTTTCTTATCCCTTAACGTTACTCCCATCATTCTTTCCATAGCTCGTTGCGTCGTCCTCAATTTAAGCAGAACCCTTTTTGTAAGCCTCCAGGTTTCTGCCCCATAAGTGAGTACTGGTAAGACACAACTGTTATACACTTTTCTCTTGAGGGATAGTGGCAACCTGCCGTTCATGATTTGAGAATGCCTGCCAAACGCACCCCAGCACATCCTTATTCTTCTGGTTATTTCAGTCTCGTGATCCGGATCCGTGGTCACTACCTCCCCTAAGTAGATCTATTCCCTTACCACTTCCAATGCCTCGCTACCTATCGTAAATTGCTGTTCTCTTCCGAGACTGTTGAAGATTACTTTAGTTTTCTGCAGATTAATTTTTAGACCCACCCTTCTGCTTTGCCTCTCCAGGTCAGTGAGCATGCATTGCAATTAGTCTCCTGAGTTACTAAGCAAGGGTATATCATCAGCGAATCGCAAGTTGCTAAGGTATTTTCCATCAACATTTATACCCAATTCTTCCCACTGCAAGTCTCTGAATACCTCTTGTAAACACACTGTGAATAGCATTGGAGAGATCGTATCTCTCTGTCTGACGCCTTTCTTTATGGGGATCTTGTTGCTTTCTTCATGGAGGACTACGGTGGCTGTAGAGTCACTATAGATATCTTACAGTATTTTTACATATGGCTCATATACACCCTAATTCTGTAATGCTTCCATGAGTGCTGAGGTTTCGACTGAATGAAACGCTTTTTCGTAATCAATGAAAGGTATATATAAGGGTTGGTTATATTCCGCACATTTCTCTATCACCTGATTGATAGTGGGAACATGGTCTACTGTTGAGTAGCCTTTACGGAATCCTGCCTGGTCATTTGGTTGACAGAAGTCTAAGGTGTTCCTGATTCTATTGGCGATTACCTTAGTAAATACTTTGTAGGCAACTGACAGTAAGCTGATCGGTCTATAATTTTTCAAGTCCTTGGCGTCCCCTTTTTTATGGATTAGGATTATGTTAGCGTTCTTCCAAGATTCCGGTACGCTCGAGGTCCTGAGGCATTGTGTATATAGGGTGGCCAGTCTTTCTAGAATAATGTTCCCACCATCCCTCAACAAATCTGCCGTTACCTGATCCTCCCCAGGTGCCTTTCCCCTTTGCATAGCTCCCAAGGCGTTCTTTACTTCTTCCGGCGTTACTTGTGGGATTTCAAATTCCTCTAGACTATTCTCTCCATCGTTATGGTCGTGGGTGCTACTGGTACTGCATTAACCCCTATAGGAATACTCAGCCACTTGAACTATCTCATCCATATTAGTAACGATATTGCCGGCTTTGTCTCTTAACGCATACATCTGATTTTTGCATATTCCTAGTTTCTTCTTCACTGCTTTTAAGCTTTCTCCATTCTTGAGAGCATGTTCAATTCTATCCATATTATAGTTCCTTATGTCAGCTATCTTACGCTTGTTGATTAACTTAGAAAGTTCTGCCAGTTCTGTTCTAGCTGTAGGGTTAGAGGCTTTCATGCACTGGCGTTTCTTGATCAGATCTTTCGTCTCCTTTGATAGCTTACTGGTATCTTGTCTAACGGAGTTACCACCGACTTCTATTGCACATTCCTTAATGATGCCCATAAGATTGTCGTTCATTGCTTCAACACTAAGGTCCTCTTGCTGAGTTAAAGCCGAATAACTGTTCTTTAGCTTGATCCGGAATTCCTCTAGTTTTCCTCTTATCGCTAACTCATTGATTGGCTTCTTATGTACAGTTTTCTTCCGTTCCCTCCTCAAGTCTAGGCTAATTCGAGTTCTTACCATCCTATGGTCTCTGCAGTGCACCTTGCAGAGCACGTCCACATCTTGTATGATGCCAGGGTTAGCGCAGAGTATGAACTCTATTTCATTTCTAGTCTCGCCATTTGGGCTTCTCCACGTCCACTTTCGCCTAACGCGCTTGCGGAAGAAGGTATTCATCATCCGCATATCATTCTGTTCTGGAAATTCTACTAATAACTCTCCCCTGCTATTCCTAGAGCCTAAGCCATATTCCCCCCACTGACTTGTCTCCAGCCTGCTTCTTGCCTACCTTGGCATTGAAGTCGCCCATCAGTATAGTGTATTGTGTATTGACTTTAGCCATCGCCGATTCCACGCCTTAATGAGACTTTGTATATCGCTCGCCCTGTATATATATATAAATACATATATATATATATATATATATATATATATATATATATATATATATATATATATATATATATATATATATATATATATATATATATATATAGGGAGAGCGATTTACAAAGTCTCGTTAAGGCTTGTGGCCCGCAAGAAAGTCAGCAGCGTTCTGTCTTGGTGCGTAACGCACCATGTGATGCTTTGACATTGCCGAAGAACGTGCCGTACTCCCAAACTCGAGTTCCATTGAAGGTGCAGATACATACAGACAGTCAGCTCCCTAAGGGTACGTGGTTTATCCTAGGAATACTCATACCATTATTATGTCAACTGCAAGGCATTGTTCACCTACCTCAGAACTAACTGCTAAATGTTTCTCTTAAGCATTACATCCGTAAGGGTTGTAACTTGCGCTATTTAGTTGCAGCAATGCACAGAGAAACACGGCCATTCTGTGCCTTCATTCTGCACCACCACTTGCACCACCATTTGACTTACATCATAAATTTAAGCACACGTTCAGAATAAAAAAAATTACACAAATGTCTGAGTGTTCCCTATGGCATTTAGGTTTATATGGGGAAGCTTTGGATCAAGGACCAACGGAAAGCCCCTCATTCTCGGTAGGCCATACTTCACAAAAACAGCGCTAAGAATGAAGAGGATGAAGGAAATCGGCCTTCCTCACACACGTATTTTTCTTCATGATTGTTTTTGTTAGCACTATTTTTATCTACGACCATAAAACCAACTTCTCCAAATTTCCCTACTAAAGATACGCCACTGCTCGAGGAACACCATAGTGACTAAAATATGAGCGATAAGGTTAAACTTGGCATTAATTCTACAAAAATAAAGGCCCGAATTTCACCTGGACTGTTGTGCCATCACAAATCATGAAAAACTCCCACGAATCGCATTCTGCATACGGCGAGTTGGCATTAAAATCTAGAAGGCAGCATGAAGGCGCCAAGGGACCCCACAATCTTGCATCCTCATGTCGGTGTTTAGGCAAATACCCGTAGCTTTTACGACAAAAACATAAGCCGGTTAACTTGTACACGTACATGAAGACACTGCTGTCATCATATGGAGATGCTAAGGTAATCGAGCCGTCCTTCTTGCTGAAAAAGATTTCGCCATTATATCATCAGAAGAACGCCAAACTTTCAAAATGTTTTTTTTCGTCCAGTTGGAGAAAATGACCAAAAAGATCGGATTTCCGCCATGGATCCTAAATGACACCGTTATGGAAAACCGCTTTCAATACGTAAGTAAAAGCTCAAGGTTCATTTTCTAACTACTACGGCAGCAAATTCACTCCTTGATACATTACCTCTTTTCTTCATTGAAGGTTCCACAATTCAACATCAGCGTCCCACTTTTTAAAATTATATTATCATTCCAAGACAATGCTGCCATCAGGACGCTGCTATTACTTCGGAGGAAGCCAGATAAGAAAAACAGGCATGTATTTATGGATGCAATCGTCGGGAACCTCATTAGGCACAGCAACTTATTACAATTCGACCTTTTTAGTTGCATGATTGTTCGCTTCTGCGCAGGCTTTCTCATCAGAAATTGAAGAATTTCGGGGAATTAATTCCAGTGTCGTCAATGTGAGAAACTTTCATCGCGATTTGAATTATATGGACATTCCAGGCGCATTTCTGCCCTCGCCGTCGCCGTCGTGGTGATGTTCCGTATAAATCCCAAGGCCATAACGCCGTCGCCGCGCGTCGTATGCTGTATGTGCGAGGGAAAGCATGCGAGGGAAACCGATCGTAGCTGCTCAATCTCGCGCGAGCGAAGGAGAAAAGCGGGGAGCAAACGCGCCGTCTTGCGACCTGCGAAAGCCGTGGTGGGATGAGAGGGAGGAAGGGAAGGAGGAGGGGCGGCGTTGTTGTGTTCCGGCAGAAACTGCATATTTCGCGACTAGGCGCAAGGACGACTGACAATCGCGGTTAAATCTTATATGCAAAGCATGCAAAAAGGAGATATGCACGCTTGAACATCTGCTCGGGGAGTGTGGGTCGCTCGGCCCTGGCATTTCCCGGAATCGGTTTTTAGGAATGATCAGATCTCCTGATCATATCCGTCAAGTCCTGGCTGTCCAGTGCGCCCATGATAGGGCTAGGAGGCTTGACCTCCCGGTCCCAACATGGAACTAGCCAGGCAGGTGGCAACACCTTGTACAGGACCAGAATAAAGTTTTTCCTCCTCCTCCTCCCCTCGCGCACGACAGGGAGGAAAGCGGAGAGGCAGCGCGGGAGGGTAGGGCGGGAAGGGCTTCGACTCCGCCAGCAAGGGCGCGATTTACACGGCCGTGAACGCTCGCGCTCCATATCTTGAAACTAATCTACAGACGGCTCATATCTTTGTGCGCACTGTGTTCTCGCCGCAGCATAGTTGTAGTGATCGACAGCGCGAAGGTCACTTCGCTCGCTGCTGCTGCCGCACTTGCTCACACCAGCATTTTGACAGCGAGTGTCCGCGCTCAACGAGTGGGATGTGTTCCTGTTTCCTTGCGCGCGCTGGCACCATGCTTGTTGGTTCAGTTAGTAAGCCAATGTTTCCAAGTTTATACGCCCGATAAAACTACTGCTATCCTTACTTTGTATAGTTTCCGACTAAGTCGCTATCGCAACCGATGCTTCGCCTTTCGGGTGAAACTGCGACGTTTTTTTTACATTTGTATAAACCACAAAGACAACTTACCCCTTTCAGGAAAGTTTCATGAAAGTGATTTCGTATTGACAAAACCTGTTTATGACATCTTTACAGCTGGATCACCGCTCCTGCCGTCGTAAATGCCTTCTACAGCCCCTCAAAGAATGAAATGGGTAAATATTAAGAACAATTATAAAAGAACATATATAAGAAATTGCTGTCAACCTCTTATATTGTGTTTTTCAGTGTTGATCATTTTGCGTAGTTGGCCTATTCATGTAAATTATGTAAACGGTGCACATTACTTGCACGATAAGTTTCTGTCATCATTCGATTGCTTTTGAAGAATAGGTGGTCATAGCACTACCAGTTGATTCCTTTCCTTACCGGGCCTATTGAAATGGACCAATTTTATCGGAGTTCTACATGCTGTTCAATGTTTTTGTTTGAATTCATCTACTAGCAACGTTATGGACCTTCTGAAATGACGACTGAACTTTATGTATTGGTGAGGGATGTTTTGCCGATTGGGGAAACTTAAAAAAGAAGAGCTTTGACTGGAGATATTGTCAAAACTTACCTCCAGTGTCAAGCACTTCCACAATACAACGACTCAAAATTGGCTACATTATGCAAACTAGAAGTGAGGCGTGCAGACAGGACACAAGAGTAGAGAAGTGGACAACACGAACGCCGACTATCAACTGAAGGGAGCACTGAGGCGAAAAATGAAAGAAGACACAAAACTCATCTGCGCATGCTCAGGAATGGTAACACCACGTGTCAATCGGGTACACGTGCTGGTCTACGTGAGAGATAACTGTTAAGACACTTAATCTCTTCCTTATGTAAAGTAATCGAAGGCTGACTCACGCACGCACTTCCACCATTATAGATATGCCATGCCTCTACCATAAGACGCGTATCTTCATTCTTATGCCTGTACAGTATCGCGCATTCATCTAACTTTGGCTTGCAGTTACAATCTCGGCAATGTAGCGAAAGATTAGAAGGCGATCCACCGGTTAACGACCTTTTATGCTCCATTAGCCTCTGATTGATACACCGTCCCGTTTGCCCTACGTAGAACTGGCCACAGCTAAGGGGAATTTGATATACCACACCCATACGACATTCTGTAAAACTGTTGTTCTTATTGTGCTTCACTGGACAAATATCTGTTCGTTTTTTACCTCTAACCCGCTCCTTTTTATTCTGTACGGCAGCGCATATCTTACCTAGCTTATTGGGAGCAGTGAAAGCAACATTAACATCATATCTACTAGCAACTTTTTTAAGCCTGTGCGACACTGAATGAATATACGGAATAGCCACTACTCTTTTTTTGCGATTACTGCTTTCTGTGATTACGTCCGTCCCCCTGGAAACCGACTTCTTTAGGCGCTCAGCTACAGTGGCCACCGCTACATTAGGATAACCTGCTTCTAATATGCGCCGGATCTGCGCATTAAAACTGGCGCTCATTTTGTGCGTGCAGGATCTTGTGAGGGAAGACTTAAGGCACGACATGGCCATAAACAAGAAATTCCTTTTCGTGCTATAGTGTCAGAGAAAGGGACGTGGCAGGTCTGTGTCGCTAGTTACCTACAGAACTGCCTAGCTTCACTAATTTTTTCAGATCCCTTTTGCCTACGTAATTCTCAGGCGCTAGTTCACTATTTAAGAGAGGAGAATCCGGGTGATTGTACAGCTTTTAGTATGGATATCGAAGACTTGTATTATTCCTTGCCGCATGACGGGTTGCTAAATTCCGTAAATGAGTGCATTAAAGAACAAGTGCAAGAGTCGGCTTTTATTGACAGATGCGGTGTTTCCACGGGAGCTTTTCTAGAAATTCTTTCAATGTACTTGAAGTCGACGCTGATTGGGTGGAGAGATGGCGTTTTTCTGCAGAAATCAGGCATTTGCATCGGCTCAAAGGTTGCCCCTATTCTTAGCAACATTTACCTGAGTAAGGTTGACAACTGCTTAGAGAAAGCCTTAGGTGATAGCGTTATCAAGATATTTCGTTACGTTGATGATTACCTGATTTTCTGCAATAGGGAAGAATTAGACTCGGCTGCTACCTCAGTAAGTGAGCAATTTAAACTTTATGGGGGAGGATTAAAGTTTACCAAGGAATTACCTCAGCGACGCGTAATTCAGTTTCTTGACATTTCCTTGATCTTCGAACAAAATCATGTTTGTTGGCAGTATTCCCCAAGATCTTCGAAGCCGTTGCTAAACTTTCAATCCAAGCATTCTAAATTAGTAAAAAACGGAATCGCCATGTCGTGCCTTAAGTCTTCCCTCACAAGATCCTGCACGCACAAAATGAGCGCCAGTTTTAATGCGCAGATCCGGCGCATATTAGAAGCAGGTTATCCTAATGTAGCGGTGGCCACTGTAGCTGAGCGCCTAAAGAAGTCGGTTTCCAGGGGGACGGACGTAATCACAGAAAGCAGTAATCGCAAAAAAAGAGTAGTGGCTATTCCGTATATTCATTCAGTGTCGCACAGGCTTAAAAAAGTTGCTAGTAGATATGATGTTAATGTTGCTTTCACTGCTCCCAATAAGCTAGGTAAGATATGCGCTGCCGTACAGAATAAAAAGGAGCGGGTTAGAGGTAAAAAACGAACAGATATTTGTCCAGTGAAGCACAATAAGAACAACAGTTTTACAGAATGTCGTATGGGTGTGGTATATCAAATTCCCCTTAGCTGTGGCCAGTTCTACGTAGGGCAAACGGGACGGTGTATCAATCAGAGGCTAATGGAGCATAAAAGGTCGTTAACCGGTGGATCGCCTTCTAATCTTTCGCTACATTGCCGAGATTGTAACTGCAAGCCAAAGTTAGATGAATGCGCGATACTGTACAGGCATAAGAATGAAGATACGCGTCTTATGGTAGAGGCATGGCATATCTATAATGGTGGAAGTGCGTGCGTGAGTCAGCCTTCGATTACTTTACATAAGGAAGAGATTAAGTGTCTTAACAGTTATCTCTCACGTAGACCAGCACGTGTACCCGATTGACACGTGGTGTTACCATTCCTGAGCATGCGCAGATGAGTTTTGTGTCTTCTTTCATTTTTCGCCTCAGTGCTCCCTTCAGTTGATAGTCGGCGTTCGTGTTGTCCACTTCTCTACTCTTGTGTCCTGTCTGCACGCCTCACTTCTAGTTTGCATAATGAATCCTTACCAACTAGCTCAGCTTTCTGTCGTTCAAAATTGGCGCTTTGGCCAATTCGACAACATAATTTTTCAATGAGAGCAGTAGTGAAGACACACAAGCTTTTGGCGGGTTGTCTTATTTTCTGTTCCGACGTCTAGGCTGTTTTAACTATGTCTCAATCATTGGCGTTCATAATTGGCGTTAATTATAGTGGGCGTTAATTCGATAATTTTGTTCGTCTAATATTAGGTGCTACTTCATTTTTCCCACTGTGGGTTGCTTTATCCATCAGTGTTGCGACGGCGCATGTACAAACTATTAGAAGCAATTATTCCTCACTTGGAGGGGTTTTCCCTCACACAAGAGCACGCAGTCGATTTCAGACCAATTTCCTACTGAAGCTTGAGTAGCAGTTCGATTCCTTACATTGAACACCGCCTGCGAAAGTGCCCTTATTCATCACTGTGCAACACTATGCAACCCTACCAATTGGTGTACAGTACTATGCCGGAAGCGAACAAAGCACGTGGAGGCTTCAACGCCAGATGAGCTCGCCTTCGACCAGCTTGGTTGGCCAGAAAAGCTGATCGAACGCAATAGTCAAGCATTGAAGGCTCCTGCATGCTCCCTGATCTGGCAACCATTGTTTCGCCAGCCTATAGAATGCACTAAAAGACGCACCAGCTGCTTGCTGCACCGAATAAAAACAAATGATCCTTGCACAATGCCAACTGACGTGTTTTGACGTTTGCGCAGGCACTACGTTTCCGCGCCGTATGTGCATCACTAAGGGTAGTATCAGTGCCAACAAATCTGCTTGCTATTTTTTCACGCTGTTTGACTTGCAAAAGTTGGAAACTAAAAGCCTGTCGCATATTTTCGATAGTTCATATTTTTTCTCCCTAACTATGGCATATTACATTCATTCTTGTTCCTTGAGGTGCTTCTTCGGTGTTTCAAATATGGATTCTCCAGAACCGCGTGAAGAATTATAGCTGCTTCACGTCCATTCAGAAACACGATCAGCCTACAATTCTATGTACGAAAGTATACGTTGTGACTACCAAGACTACTGGATCTTAAAATAAAACGTTAAAATGTAAAAGTACCGACAACGGGCATACTTCGTGAAGTAAGGGGATGAATAATTAACAAACATTGAATATTTAGGCTTCATTGTAATGGATTTGGGCACGTATTAAAACCCTGAAAAGAAAGCCGTGCAGTTGTGAAGTTTTGTCTATAAAGTAGAAATGCTAAAACAAGCACCTCATTCAAGATATCCGTGCTTGAAATTGGCAATGTAATTTATTGGTGTTCCAGTTATTCCTTTTCCAAAAGCAACTCACTAGCACCTCAGGACGATATTAACTGCAACGCGAACACATTCTTAGCAAATTCCGTGTGCTGAGAGATATTTGTAAAGAGCGTTTGCGCAAGCCTTCCGGCCAAGTGAATGTAATTTTAGAAAGGCCTGCTTCATAAAGTGCCGAAAAAATTCACCGAAGATTACGATACTCCTTACTGCTAAATTTGAGCGCAGCTCTATATGTGTTTTCATTTCGTGATATATTGGCTGGCGCCGACAAACTGGCTCGTGCGGCACATTGCAAACGGAGCGAAGAGTGGCGCGACTGCCTCGGTAATCGGGAGATCGCGAGAGGCAGTGCGCGGGTGACATATCGGGGCAATTCACAACAGCCGCCGCAGACAGACCTCCGCTCATGCAGCGCTTTGTTTCCATATATGGTATCGATCGACGCGCTCGCCGCGTGACGACGACGGCGGCGCTACTCTGGAGCCATCTTGGAGCAGCCGTCACCGCAGCGCCCGTCTTACGCGGCACTTAGCTTTTAACGCGACAGCGTTAAGGTGCTCGTGTCGCAGAAAAGCCGGTGTCGTCGGCATCGGCGACGTTGGCCGTGAGCGATAAATCCCAGCAGGCACTTTTCTTCTCACCCTTTCGACATACTCTCCTCCTGTGGTTTCCGCCTCATGCTTTCACTGTAGCTTCCTCCTCCGCTCTCCTCCTCGTGCTCTCTTCGCTCTCATCATATTTCATTCCCAGCTGGGCTCCGCGTTCGCTCTTTCATCTTTCGCTGTGCTCGTTTGCTAGGTTACGAGCAACGCCGAGACACGCCCACGCTCAACGTAAGAAGGGCGCCTAGGAGCTGCGCTATAAAAGATAAACCGTGATTTTTTATTACCTATGCGGATGACGTACTTTTTTGTGCAGGTAATTTTCACATCTCCGAGAAATCCAGCACACTAGTTACAGCAGTCTAGTTATCGCTCATGCTCATACACGCACACACACACACACACACACACACACACACACACACACACACCGCAGTAACGTAGTGCATATGGCATTGCGTCCCTTAGCTTCAGATCGCGAGTTGAATACCTGCTCCGGTGGTTGAATTTTGATGAGAGCCCCATGCTAAAAGAAAGAAAAAAAAATAGAGTTTCGCCAGAAAGGCGAAGCGATTATATCGACAGCAAAGTCTGAGACGTTTACATGAAGCCAGTTTCAGGATTTTATCAGCTGTACGAATTGCAGTCACAGTATTCTTACTAACTAAACACGCAAGTAAACAAGCATGGCGCCACACGCACACCGACACACACGAACAGATCTCCCTTCGTGACCGCAAGTACTTGCTCACATCGCTATTATGGGGAACGCAGGAAGATCGGAGGGAACGCTATGTGCTGCCGCTCGCTTTATCACGTCGCCGAAGGTTAAATTACACAACCCTCGACATTAGGTATGCGGAAAGACAGCATGCATAAAGCCACCAGCCATCTCGACTCGCCCTTAGCATTTGTACCCGGCGCGGAATACCTCCAAATTGAAGCGCACGGGCCCCGTAAGTCATCAGCCACGCGGACAAACATACGCAACCCCTGCCAGGCTTTAGCAAAGCATACGCGCGCTTTGCTTACTGAGTGGATGCTTGTCCACGTGACCTCCAACATTGGGCTTGCGTCAAGTCACCATCTTTCTCAGCTCACTCTCGAATGCTTTCCCTCGCACCAGGAAGCACATGGTGCGTGAGTTCCGCATTCTTATCGCATTTGGAGTTCATGCGAAACGGCGGTGGTGGCGAAGAATGCCCCAGGATCTAAAAAAAGATAACAATAACTCTGGGGTTTTACGTGCCAAAAGCACGATCTGATTATGAAGTACGCCGCAGCGGGGTACTCTGCAAAACTTTGACCACCTGAATTACTTTGACGTGCACCGAGTGCATGGCACATGGTCGTTCTTGCATTTCGTCCCCATCGAAATGCGGCATCCAGTGCCGGGATATAATTCCGAGACGTCGTATTTAGCAGCGAACAGCCTTAGCCATCGCGGCTGGTCAGCCCGGCATTAGGAGGCACGGCGTACTTGTTGTATACAGGGTGCCTCATAATCCTGGGGGCCTTTAGCACGCACTAATTGTCACCTAACCTGCACTTACGCGCATCTTACAATCAGATTGCCGTTCTGGCACGTAAAATCCCAGAATTTAATTTTTACCACAGGTGCGTGTGTGTTAAATAGACGCAAATAAGTGTGCGTTAGAAGAAATGAATAAATGGACCGATATGTGTGTTTCTTTAGGCTAAATAGAAACCAGTGATAAAAGGACGTGATTATTGTTTCCTTCTGAGACGACAAATACTTTTGCATTCACTCACAAATCAGTTCATGAGCCTTGAATATTTGGAACTTGTACTCGTGAAGAGCTTCTTTTTGACTTTTCATTTCTTGGCACAGCATTTACCCAATGCTTGAGGGCCAACTAAGAAATATCATTTATTGCTACTTTTACGTGATCCCTTACTTCCAGTATTTCCGGCTGGAATACTGCGAGACTCACTCTACCAGCACGGACTGCCTGCGTACGTAGAGCCTTTTCTCACTTTCTTAGTACTCTTAGACATAAAAAAAGCCCACTAACAATGTCGACACTAAAACGCTCGTGTTTGTTCAGTTGAAACTTTAAGGTCGGGTGCTTCACTCAGAATATTTCCTTGCACGACACACGCCTTTCATTTTCTGCATCTAAAACCAGTACGAATTAGTACAGGCGAAATATTTTCCGGAATCCCGAAAGAAGCATTTTGTACATGCTATAATGTACCATAATGCCTAAATAAAATGAATGAATGAATGAATGAATGAATGAATGAATGAATGAATGAATGAATGAATGAATGAATGAATGAATGAATGAATGAATGAATAAAATTACCCTGATGTTTTTACTGAACACTGTCATATGTCGGGACGACTCAACGCATACGATCGGCCTCCTACTCTCGAAGTGGGGACGGCTTAAGCTTGCCTCTGCTAGCGCTTGGCTTGGGTTGCCTTCTCTTGAAAGTGGGGGTTGGCTTGCCTCAACGGGCTTTCGGCTTGGGCTTCCCCTTGTCGATCGCCGGGATTTGCATGATGTCGGCGCTGTCACACTCGTGCGAGCTCCCGCTGCCACTCGCGCCGAGCGGAATGCTAGGGGCTAAAGGGCGTGTGCCGGCCATACACCTACTCCTATACCCCTCTCCTCCCCCACCTATGGCATGTCCCCCATAGGGGGTTTCTGTCGCTAACTCGTCCCCTGCGTGAAACTAGACAACGGACGGCGAAGAGTCGACTTAGAACAGCTTCGCTGTTAAAAAAACGAAACGACGAATCATATGTATTGAAAACTGAGGTTGAACAGCGCGAATAAAACAATGATACGAAGAAAGAAACATCAAACACAAGTGCTGACTGTCACCTGGAAGCTTACTTTAAATTCTCCAGCCATTTTGTACCTTTTGCAGCATGGGCATGCGTACATCAGTCGCATATTCATCTGCAAAATCAGCAACATGGTAATTTTTCATGCAAAGAGGCTATTTATTTTTGCTATAAAGCAAGAGAGGAAGCGCTTTCACGTTTATTTCCTTTCTTTAATGTCATATGCCTCATTTCGATGGGGAATCGAACTCCGACCGGGGCGTGGCATGCCAGACACGTTTCCTCGATGCCACCGCTGAAGAATCTTAACCAGCTATTCCAATTGTAATGCTACCTGCTACTTCACAGTTGTTAGGGTCGCATTATTTTTGTTGATTTCGGCGTTTAGACGGCCACGTCTTATGCACTTTACGTACATTTTAAGCGGACGTCCTATCCTATGCCGTATTCAGCGCCTAGAGGCGCTTCTAAAGAGCTCTTTCGTCAGAATAGTAACCCCTCCGCCGCGCTACTACGTATTGCCGTCGAAATTCGATACGACACGTACTCTTCACTTTTGCTTGGGCGGGTTCTAGCTAGCACATATCATGATTGCAAGATGTGCATGCTTGGTAAGCAGCCCTGTACGTATTTTAACCATTGTACAGCGAGGGTACTGCGAAACTTTGCGGAATGCGGCTGCAGAAGAGCGTTCTCCCGACGGATCCGCCATTTCGCCGTATCTTTAAGGCGACAAACTCAATTGATCGTGAGTATCAACGTGGCTTTAGGAATTTCCATTTACGAGAACAATTTTCACATGTCGGTGCCGCCGGCAATCTTGGGGTGCCTCCGACTTAATGCATCATGTTCCAGCCCACATTTCACGTGGCTGTACATGTGCGTCTGGGATCGATTTCCCTTGTTCTTTCAGCCGCTACAGTGTTAATCTCGCGCCATTGCTTCAGTTCGCTCCAATGCGAGCTGCATGTGCTCCATGCCAGACACGCCTGTAAAAGCTTGTTTGAGCATCAACTTCTTGCAAACATAATTAGAGGGAAGTCGCGCTAGTTTCAAAGGGGCGGTTCAGCCAAAGTGGTAAGGATGAGTAGGACATGAATTAGTCTAAACTTCATCTCTCGAAAGGTCTATGTGACTTTAGAAACTGATCATTTCCGATTTTCAAGAAGATATTACAGTATAAAGGCAAGAACGGGGCTCTTAGCACCTTGGGGGAAACTGCAGCTTTTTCAGCGGGATTGTCGAAGTAATCGCGGCACAAGTTTTCCTATACGGGACTTTATGTGCTTGCTCTTTGCAGCCGTGAGCCGGGACCCTCGAATCTGCAAGCACAATAACTAGTTTTCCAGACTTGGACATACGGACCTTCTTTCATTTCCTCTGCACAGAATAACTGGGAAGGCAGAGTAGGATCGCATAAAGCTCAGCGCTAATTTACAGGCTTCTCGTTAACTCCAGCATGGTTGGCGCTATTAGTGTTTCAATGCCTTACTTTAGCATTCGATTGCTGCAACGTACCTTGAGGACATTTCTTTTTCTTCTATAAGCATAGCAAAAGCCTTCCGCTGGTGTTATCTTGCAACTGCAATCGATCTTCTGCCATGAATTCTTTACAAATATTTATGAGTCCGACTGTAAGAGACGTGCCATCGGTGTTCACATTTGGTGGGACAATAAAATTGTGCCATGTGTGCCACGCATATCGCTCGAAATTTTATAATAGGCTAGTTCCCCGTTGTTGGACATAATCAAGGTAACGTCTTCATGTGCCATCATGTGGAATAAGTCAGACTATTTTTTTTTGTATTTAACTTTTTGTTCTGTGTGAGTAGTCACACGGAACTGCTTTGCTTTTCGCAGGCATTCTTTCAGGCTTAGACAAAACATTTATGTAGCACCTACTGAAGAGTAAATGGTTGGTTGGGAATTTTTCAAGGTGGTTTACAATTTTCTCACTGAGGCTTTTGCTCTCAATAATATATTTGAGGAGGTGAATGAATAATAATAGCAAATTATGTAATTAGGCAGAAAAGAAAAGATAGTTTGACTTACTCCAAGCGACGGCAAATACATTAGCTTAGTTCCATCTAGGTACATGATATTTGTATGTTTTTTGAAAATTTGGCACAAGTTACGTGTAACACCAGTATATGACATGTTTGCAAATTGCAAAGTCAGCAGTATTAGCTCAGTCTGTGATGGTTTGTTTATGTTCATGATACAAACGGAAAACATCTCTAAAACCAGTTTTGAGACAATGTTTTCCAATTTCATTACAACATCATCATTCCTGTCAGCGCGCCTCCATTTGGCTGTTGGAGTAATTCTTAATCGAAATTTGTTGGCAGGTCCATTAACTATGGAGCGATTGGCACCATCATCGGGCACGAAATGATTCATGGCTTTGACGACTTAGGTAAGTTTTGAGATGTCCACTAGTGACACGAGAAAGGTGAGATGCAGAAAGGCTAATGAGAACAGAAAATTTGTTTTGCCACCTGACGATGGAGAACATGGGATGAAGGACTTTGCTTTGATAACGGTGTGTCAACAGAACAAGCTAGCTCTAATTGTGAGGGATCGTTTCTGTACACCCTATATAGTATATACACATGGACTGTATTCAAGTGTCTCCTCGCGATCACACCTATCACAGGAGGTAGTGCCAGCCATTCTGACGCGAAAAGCAGAAGACATCGTAAAATCGCATTTCACGAGGCCATTCGCGATGTAATTGAGATGGTTGCCTTTCGGAGTCGAGTCCTTCAATGGATTTCTAATTATCTGCTTATGAGATTGGTCATTGGGTGTGGCGTCGATCGCCTAACCACACGACCTCATACCGGTCGGGGTGTTCCTGAAGGCGGAAAACCAAGAGCAGCATATTCAGCCTCACATCCGTTGGCATCGTTGAACGCCTGCCAACTGGAACCAAGGTATAAGAGTACGCAGGCGACGTACCTGTTTGCGCTTCAGTCGTGACAAATAGTTACACCCAAGACTCCAAAAAGCTGCTGCTCTGAGAGCGGTGTACTTCCCCAACCAAGGCCCGGAAATCTTGTCAGACGAATGTGCGCTAGTGGCGTTCACTCGCACACGAAGGACACCCTACGCCATCTTTATTAACGATCAGATGAATTTTTTATACTAAGACTCTTCCATTTATTGGCAGGATCATAGTAGAGACCATCATGGAACCTGCGCGTGACTTGAAGCAGCACCATACTTGAAGCAGCACCAGGCAGCACTTTCCCGGTTGTTCAAGTTTAGTAACAAGTTAGGGGATGTAAATACGAGCTCTGTAGGAATTTTAGAGACCGATCTTTCTGAGATGTTTGAAATACAGCTTGCCCATACTGACCAACATTTCCAGTACAAATCATCGTGCTCTTCAGGCGATTCGAGATCGGGGTCGCAGATATTTTGTTGGTTTACGAAAATGCGCGTCAGCTGTGGCACCTATTGCATTCGCCCGCGACCAACAAATACAAACGCTCATTGTGGTCGTGGCACTGAGAGTGCACAGTAGGCACAGTAGGCACAGTAGGCAGCTCAACCGAATCGATTAAAACATCTGCCACACTACCTTCAGAAAGTCCACAGGCATGATTTTAGGATACCATCCATAACTGTTACCATAACCTTCCACAAGGCTTCACCTCGCAACTAAGTCACTGTTTTCTCCTTGTTATGGTATGCTGAGGTATGCTGAGCATGTACAGTACATACTTAAACTGATGACTCACGAACTATCCAGTTTTCGTACGGAACCATATTTTTCCCTGCCAGATCCACCACCACCAGTTTCAAAACATGCCGAACTACGACAACGACGGCTGCGGAAGTTGAAGCTCTTTGCGCTGTTCATCGTCTCCTCTGCTAAGAACCTCGAAGATGGTCAGTATTCAGCTAATCGAAGGCCCCACTTAAGTATATTTATGAGCCCTATGGAGTGAACCACAGAAACAACTTATTTTTAAGATTATAATACTAATCTATCCTTTGGCAGAGAAAGTTCATCACATGACATTTCACCGGTCTAAAAGTTAATGCGGTGCCTTAAGTAACGAGCACGCCGATAACTCTGTTTGGTCAGCGCATTAAGGACTGAAATAGGAGTTGACACCGTTGTCAAGGTAAGATGCCGCTAGAAAGCTTCGAGTACTCGCACGCGATATAAAGTACTCCACGTGGAACACACCCAAGTTTCCGAAACAACCGGCTGCACTACCCGAAACCTTCGCTCCACTTTCGCATACCAACCACAGCCTGACGAGGCGATGCAAACATGCTTTAATGGGAAGCATTTTAGAGTCCAGCTCTGCGGCGCCCGTTCGTGCGGCAGGCGTCTGCGTTCGCGTTCCTCCTCACCAAGCAAACGAGCACAGCGAAGGATGAAAGAGCGTACGCGCAACGCAGCAGGGGATGAAAGACGGTGATAGCGAAGACACAGCAAGGAAGAAAGCGGAGGAGGAGGGTATGGCGAAAGCGTGAGAAGAAAAGCGTAGTACCGCGCAAGACTGCTCTGCGGTGGCGATGGCTACGATACAGTGACAGAGTAGCGCACGTTGTCTGTTCACCGATGATGCCACCGATACCATTAACGGAAACAAAGCGCTGCATGAGTGGAGGTCCGTCTGCAGCGGCTGCTTTGAATTGCGCCCGCGCGTCACCGACGAGCTGCCTCTCGCGATATCCTGATTAGTGCGGCAGTGCTAATCGAGGCAAATTATCCGGGCTAGCCTATCGCGAAATGAAAACACGTAAAAGATGCAATGAAATTTCGCATTGTATATAGCGAATATCATTTTCATGGGCAATTTTTTCTTTTGAGGGTTTCCTTGATGAGCATCGCGTATTGACAAACGCTCAGCATGGATTTCGGCAGGGCTTTTCCACAACCACTCAGTTAGCAGAAATAATTCACGATTTTGCCAACACAATAAATAATAGAAAACAAACCGACGCTATATTCATGGATTTCAGTAAAGCATTCGACAAAGTAGCCCACAGCAAATTACTTCACAAATTAAGTTTTATAATTAGAAATGATAAGTTATTCAAATGGATACAGGCGTACCTAACGAACCGTTTTCAATACGTTAAAATAAACCAGACTTGCTCCAACACATTACCTGTTGCCTCTGGTGTTCCGCAGGGATCCGTACTGGGTCCTCTTTTATTTTTGCTTTATATAAATGACATTGGCAATAATCTATCTGTAAAAATTAAACTTTACGCGGATGACTGTGTACTATATGATGAAATTGACTCACCCCAAGATCAAATCAGGTTAAATAGTGACTTTGGCAAAATAGTTGCATGGTGCCATCAATGGCAAATGACTATTAACTGTGAGAAAACCGTCTTTATGAGAATTACACTAAGAAAAAAGCCTCTTCTCTTCCAGTATTTTGCCCAGAACACTTATATCTCGGAAGTATCTCACTATAAATATCTCGGTGTACACATATCCCACAATCTTTCCTGGTCAAAACATACTGACACTGTAATGGCTAATTGTCTTCGGAAATTGTTCACCCTCAGACGTTCGCTTAAATTCTCCACACCAACTGTCCGCCTCATGGCATATAAAACAATAGTTCGTCCTACTTTAGAATATGCAATAATCATTTGGGACCCCTACACAAAAACAAATATTGAGAAATTAGAATGAATTCAAAAGAAAGCTGTCCGATTCATCTACAATTCTTACGGTCGAACATCTATAACAGATCTCCTTAAATGTAGTGGCTTCTCTTCGATTACAGAACAAAATCGTGTCTCCCGATTAAAATTCTTTTTTCAACTAATGAATGGCCACTACCATATTGATACCTCACACATCTTAACACCTTTAACTGGTTATGCTACTCGTCATAAACACTCCCTAGCAGTAACCCCGTTAACACCACACAACAACTGCTTCAAATACTCTTATTTTACAAGAACAATAGTTGATTGGAATAAACTTCCTGATAAAGTCGTTACAGAAAATTCTTTATCCCGTTTTCAGGCGCACCTGTACTCATGACTCAACCGCACATACTTTATTTGCTCTTTTTTCCTTGCATTTTGTCCTTTTGCCATTTTCGAATTCAAGCGTTGGCATGATTGCTTAAACTGTATGTTTTTGTGAATGTACTAGTATGTTCCCACCCTGCTAAGATTTTGTAAAAGATCGCAGTATCTATAAATAAAATAAAACACAGTTGGGCGGGTGTTCTGGGTACCTCATTGTTTTCGTGGGCCAATCCTGGTGTCATTGCAGTCTAAAATTTTGTGCCACTGGAACCGCTGGGTATGTTCAGTTGGCATGGGCCATTAGGTATGTGCGGGTATGTGCCATTGTGTATGTGTGACTGGGATTATGCCACTGGATAGCTGCCCCTAGCTATATGCTACCGAGTATGTGCCCCAGCAGGCCACTTGTTATGTGCAACTGGATAAGTACCACTCGATAATTGCTGTTTGGAATCTACCCTGTTCATAATGCTTCGTATTACGTAGATGTGAACTCCATTTGAGTCTGCCAGAAGTTTTAGAGCACCCGGATTATAATTGCTGGTATAGCGGTAGTGCATCCCGTGTTTCTAGGAGGTCACACTTGAACTGGCATAAAATGGTATGCAGATCCAACTAACACACTGGAATATAGTAATGAGAAACTTCAGGGAAGCGGGTGATTACATTATGTACAACTAATGGTGGTGCATACAACTGAGCTTATTTTATCATATGCAGCGGGCAACCTAATGAAACGTTTATGTTTATCCATCAAAAGCTTCCGCAGTTTTTTAGGAGACCTTATGTAGAGAATTTCGAAACATCAAGATTATAGCTTCCTATACTGTAATTTTCATATGTTTTTGCAGGTAAACAGTTTGACGAGGACGGGCGGTTGAGAAACTGGTGGAGCCCTTCGACTCAAAAAATGTTCGACAAGAGAGCAGACTGCTTCATTAACCAATACAGTTCCGTCTTCAGCGAATTGGCTAACACAACGGTGGGTATATACTAAATACCGATTCATGTGAACTTAGCATAAGCTTTAAGGGCGTAATTGCCTCGCTACTTTTTTGAGCAAAATACTCGAGAAGACGGTTTCGGTTCGCTAAATTCCTGAACGCCTGTCGGGTTTGTGTGGAAGTTTGCGAAATAAGTTTCCAGGAATATTTCTCGCATTGGGACCTCTAATGAATGATCTTTCGGCTACGAATCGAAAGCCATTACTCATAAAATTTTTACGCTTATTCTAAGCCCGCCACATAATGCCACAGTGTAGACCAATAGAATCAGTTCTTTAAGAATGTTTTTCTAACCTGTAAACGTGTGCTTATGGTTCACTTACAGCTGAATGGCGTGAATACATTGGGTGAAAATATGGCGGACAACGGGGGACTTCGAATGGCATTCAGGGTACGTAGACTTTCAAAAGCAACCTTTGCACTTGCACGACTGCATTCCAATCCAGAAACAAACATTACACGGACCGACAAATACAAACTGTCATATTAACTGCCAATGTCAGAAACTGTCGTTGTGGTACGAGTCGGTTTTATGAAACATTGCTGCCGCTAAAAAGTTGAAGGGATGCATGCTTCTCACACAGCAACTTTCCACAGAGCCCATGGAAAACTGCGCATAAGAGCGCAGTAATGGTGAACATTTTACAAACGGCTAACGAAGACAAATCTTTCTGTTGAAACCTTTGCTGCAGCGGTATCCGAAGTGCCATGACTCTTCATTCTTACAATACTAACGGTCTTTCGGAAATGTTTACTTATCCCGCCACGGGACGAGAGGGATGAAGGAACTGTTTTGCTACCTTTTTCTCGTTTGTTAGGTCAAGAAACGCTTCATCTGTTCACAACTAAGATGTGAAGGCAAACACTGCAATGGCTAATGAACTAATTTATCAGTATATCGTGCCACAATGTTACGACATATTTTACGTGGGCAATACAGCGAAGTTTCCATTATACCGCAATGAGATGAAAGCTGCGGAAAGTAAAGAAAAGCCGTCTACCGTGAGAAACATTTAGGTTCAATGAAGAGATAAGGAAATTAGGAAGTATGAGTTAGCTTGACGAAGGACTGCAGGAGCCGCAAACTTTTGGGAGAGGCTTTCATGCTTCTTTGAGGGAAAAGAGGGCTGATTATCATGATGCAGACGCCTACGATACTTCCATGGAAGGCGGCTATGCTTTTTCCTTTCTTTTTTTCAGACACTTGACCAGCAACTGAAGGCTTTCAGTACGCCAGACGTGCGCCTTCCGGGCCTGGAAGAGTTCTCAGCGAAGCACCTGTTTTTCATTTCCACTGCATTCGTAAGCTTCCCTATTCCACCTCTGGTTAACGAGGCAACTAAATTCATGAGCCTGAAAAAATAACGGAACAACGGTGCAGAAACAACCAAATCGACTTGCGCAATAAAAAAATTTAATTATGGGGCTATACGCGCCAAAACCACGTTCTGATTATGAGGCACGCCGTAGTGGAGGACTCCAGAAATTTCGACCACCTGGGGTTCTTTAACGTGCACCTAAATATAGGTACACGGGTGTTTTCGCATTTTGCCCCCGTCGAAAAGCGGCCGCCATGGCTAACAGCAGCCTAACACCATAGCCACTGAGCAACCACGGCAGGTGACTGGCGCAATTAGAGGTAACAGTTTAGTAGCTCTTCCCCAGCCGTGGTAGCTCCGTTGCGAAGGCGTTCTGCCACTGGGCATGAGGTCACTGGTTCGAGTTGAAGCCGCGGCGACCATATTTCAATGGGGACGAAATCCAAAATCACCCATGTACATATTGTTAGTTCCATGTTAGAGAACCCAAGGTGGCAAAAATTGTTCCTGAATAGTCCAGTACGATGTCCCCTATAACCCGTTATGCAGTTTCGCGGCGAGAGAGTCATTTTTGAAAGGTACTATTCACAACCGTGACGCTGCCAACAACACATACCCTGGCATTTCATCTACGCACTCTTTCTTTTATTTCATACCACGGAGTATGGAAGGACAGTTTCTTGGCCGTAAAAAAGCGCTTTGAACCAGCGGAGGGGCACGCTGTCGCCTCCTTGCTCTCTACAACTTTTTGTGATGTCACCAAATATTTTCTTGCTTCAGCAGGACCAGGTCGAGCTTGTATAGTACATATGCTGTCATGAGAGATGCGCCCTAATTATATAGGAGTGACTTCCAAGTATCTCGCCTGAGTGATCCATCTCTAGTGACTATTAGGGCGTAGAACGCGTGCTTCGGGAAATAAGACCGTCCCCGTAATCTGTGTGCGAAGTTCAGTGAGATCACAAATAGTGGAAGTACATGCACTTTGGTGAGCCTACCTATTGTGAGTGGACGAATTGATGAGACAACGCATCGAGCCATAGAACCGAGGATACCAGGTGTAAATTAGGAGATGAAAGCGTGACACTAGATCGTGATGACGCGATAGAATTTGTAGCAATAAGAACTTGGAGGATGCTTCAGCTTCGCCTTTAGGAGTGTAACCCAATAGCCTTCAAATGTCCCTGACTGCATCACATGCTTCCCGGCAACTGCAGCTTATGTAACCGCAATGTTCGCCGGAAAACGCTGGCGGTGATTGCTACGCGCGAAGGCGAGCTTTCTGGTAGAGGCGCGGTCTCTTCCATGGGCCGATCCCGGTGGTCATACGGATTTCGCGCGTGTCCAGCACCGGCACCCCTTCAGAAGCGGGCAATGCTTGTTCGAGTGCCTCTACTGTCTCGTACAACTTATGTATCGGGCAAACGCATCATCGCGTCTTCCTCGGTACTCCCCTTTAAATTTATTGCAAAGGTGAAATGCTATATTCTGGTTCTTGTCGCTGAAAAGTGTAACACAGAGCTTTGATATGGTGCTCTTACTATTCTTTTTGTAAAAACAATTGCAGGAGATACTTGAAGGGAAGTAAGGTAATTGGAGATCGCAGGGAGAGGCCTACGTCCTGCAGTGTACATAAAACAGGCTGATTGTGATCCTGAAAAGCGGCTAACAATAGAACACCTCTGTAAGCCCACTGAACCCGATTGCTGCCTCATAAAGAGGGGACATTGCAGTTTTTCTTTCTTTTGCCGAGGCCATGCGCTCTCGATCGTTGCTTATGTGCAGCTAAATGTGAAAAACCAAACCAGAAAAGATCAGGCGAACAAATGCCCTTTTTCTATGACGCAAACAAATACTGTTAGGATGCCGACGCTGTCCTTTAGAAACAAAATTTCTAGAAGAACTTATCTACGACGACTAGGCGAGTATGCGAACAGCAATCTTTCAAGACGAAAATTAATTTATTGTACACTGAATGGGCCCCACCCACGAAGTCCTGACGTGGCCTCAAAGATGCGTACCACTATGGTGTGTTCGAATATTACGAAATAATCCTTCTCACCCTGCGGGCATCTTGAGGCGCAGTGAGCAAAGCTCCGGGTAGCCGTGCCTCTGTAACCAGTTTGACGTGGGCACGATTGCATGCGCAACACGTTTTTTCATTGAAGAGCACCTTATACGAGCTTAGGCAAATTTTGTTTAGACTGCACAATCTTCGGGATCATCTCACGTTCTTTAGACTATAGGCGACACGTTCAGGATCGGCCCATATTTTAAGACAGCTCTATGTTCGGAATAGGCCACCTAATTTAGGTTACATGGTTAAATAGCCGGAAAGACGATATCGTCTCAGACAATGCCAAGAATGCTATTCGTATCGAAACCAAAATTTCAGCGCCTTTTCACTAAAACGACAAACGCTATGTTCGTCTCGCAGGTGTGGTGTGGCAGCACACGTGCAGGGGCTCTGCGTCTGCAAATAGAATACGACCCCCACAGCCCGCGCCAACAAAGGTGACTTTTATTTTTGCTCTCTATTTTTTTCTACTGTTTAAGTAAATGTGCTCTCAGTGAGTTTGTTTGGAATAGGAAGGTTCAGTCCTGGACATTTCTTGTTAACGCACGTGTAACGTTCACTCTGCTCGTAATCCAATAAAAAAATATCACTCTGAAAAATGGTGTAGCTATTGCAGTTTAACTTCACTTACAGCTGCTTTGCCGACTTTTGCGGGGGAAATCAGTATAGGTGTCTCAGGCACGAAATTAGGCAAACTGACGAATATGATTATGGCCCTAAAAGCACTGGCACTTACCCCCCCCCCCCCCCATAGGGATGGGCCAAGAATGAGGGGAATTTCAGAAGTGGGCTGGAGGTACGAATTGAGAAATCTGTAACTTTGTTAAATAGGCGAAAGTGAGTACAATACAGAGATGTTTCCTTCAACAGTCATTATGAGACACATTAATAAAAGAAATGAGACGATGAGTGAACTAAATAATTAACGAGTCTCACACTGCAGAGAAAATAATTTTACCTGTACAAGTAAATAATCATCCATAAAATCAGTGAAATAACTGTTACCATGAGGAGGTTTGGTAAAACGGAGAAGATTCGAAAAACAAAAGACATGTGAGGTGACGACACCACCTCGATGTTCTTCAACTGGCATGTCGTAACGCCATGGATTTGTACGGCGTCTGTTAGGGCCAAGTTAATTAATCATAGGTGACAATGGACTTTGCATTGTCTAATAAATGAGCCAAAGACTCAACATAGCATGTTTCGGAAAATGTCACGCAGCCAATGTGGACGACATAGAAAAAAAAATACTGTGGAACCCATAATGTCAGATTGACATACCAGCGTGGGAATTCGGTGCAAAATGAAACATTAATAAAGAAAATCGACCTTCAACCTTAATTCTTCTTCGTATAATCAACCTATTATCGCAAAAGAAACAATGATATAGCTTTAAAAATATCTCAGCAGTCCAAGTTCATTCATTTAAGTCTGGATTCCTCACTACCACGCGCCTCATAATCAGATCCTGCTCTCGACACGTAAAACCCCAGAATTTAAAGAAATGACGACAGACTATCGGCGTACAAGAGGCATATCTAGAACGTACATATGGTCCGCTAGTATAAAAAGGTGGGTAGCTTTAGCATACCGATATTCGGAATTCACATACTTGACCATATACCTGTGAGTCAATTTCTTGCGTCTTCGTGGTATTCTTTGTAACAAGTCTCAGTTAGGCAGGAGTCCTAAACCTAACTTTACAGCTGCTTTACAACCATTGGCGGTCACAGTGTTGCCGCTTTTTATCATTACATTCAGCACCACGTTTTCCAGATGAAGCAAAGATTCTCCGTGATATGTCAGAAATAGTAGTTATTCTCGCTTGAAGAACATCCGGCAGTACAAATAAATGAAAAATTCCTCGTGCCCACTAAGCGACAATAATATTAGTAAAGCTATCGCGATGTCTTCAGATTTGATGATGATGATGTGTGGTTTTTTGTGGCGCAAGGGCCAGGTTTGGCCAAAGAGCGCCATGACTGTCTTCAGATTTGATTTTATGACATGGCTTCGTGTCTTCAGTTCAGATATTTTTTTCGTTTTGCAGGATAAACGTCTCTTTAAAGAACATGAAATCGTTTACTTCGGTATTTCGTTGCAACGAAACAAGGAAGATGTCGTTCAAGGCCAAAAGCAACGAGACTTGCGTGCTGTGGTGAATTAGCACTATAATAAAGTTACCTTTTATCACGTTCTGTACACGCAACTGTATTTGACGCACATTCGCTTCTCATCGTCGTTTAATCTCGTCCTTTCAAGCGCGATATGCTAACGGCAGATTTATCGATGTGAAGGTCTCACATATTCTTACCACTCTCAAAAACATCGCTAAACAGCATACGCGAGATGTATCCCACATGCGGGGCAATTGCAAAACTGTTGGCCACCCCGTGTGTCATGCCGTGTGTAAAGCGATATGATGCCCGTATAGATGATCCCAGCCAGGCACCTGCTGACTGGCAACAGCATATATACGAGCCAGGGCATTTCCAGCTGAGAATATGGTCTTATCATTCCATGATTCTGTAGTGAGGTATGGGAAAGAATTCCTCGTCCGAATGGCTAAGCTGAACATCTAAAAAGATTGTGTGAGTTACCGAGAGCCTCTTTACATTCTTTCACTCATACCTTTGGAGCCGTGGTTTTTCCAGCGAAAGCCATCACCATCAGTTTCAAGACTAGTCACCCAACGACACCGATGGCTGCGGAACTTGCAGCTCTTCGCGCTGCACTTCGTTTCGTCAGCCAAGAACAACCTTGAAGAAGGTCAATATTCAGCGACTCGAAGGCAGCACTGCAATCTTTGCTATCAGCCCTGTGGCGTGGACCACACGAACAATTGGTATTAGAGATTAGACAGCTTGACTGAGAAAGGACACCACGTGATATTTCAGTGGCGTCCAAGTCACTGCGGCGTCATAGGAAACGAACACGCCGCAAACGCTGCTAGGTCTGCTCTTCAAGGGAACAAAGAGGAGCCGATACCACTGTCAAGGACAGATGCCGCTGGAAAACTTCGAATGCTCAGCCTTGATATCACGTTTTTCTTGTGGAACGCAGGAAGTTTTCGAAACAACCGGCTCCACAACCTAGGCTCCTCCCTACGCTTTTGCATTCCAGCTCGACTCTGCCGTCGCGAAGTTCTCGTTATTGGCGGCGAGGAGTTACGGAGTCGCCATCTATCGGAAGCGCCTCGCTGGCGTAGTATGAGGGATCATGCGGCGCGCTCCTCATAGGTTTTGCTGTCAGCGCTCACTGAAAACACCCCGCGTGACCTCTCCCGGACATTTCTGTAAGTACTTTCGAAACGAGAGAAGTTTTTTACTGTCTAAATAATAACCGTGGGCAAACTGAAAGCACACAATCGTTTACAGACGCTATCTCTTTACTGAATACGTACAGTGAACGCCACTGCGCGCGGCAGCCGCGATGCATGGAGTCTCCCGAAGCGCCTTCTTGCGTGAAAGGTAGGTAAACGCTGAAAGCAAACTATGTGAAATATGTTCTTATAGTAATGCTAAATAGTAAGCTCCATTTAGTTATACTAAATGGAGCTTACGCTCCATTTAGAATAGAACGAAGCCTCAATGCAGCGATCGAGCAGATTCGCACCGAGCGACTGCGCGTCTGTATGCTTGTCCGCGCACTGTTTCGCTTTCTCCGCGCGCGTTTTCACACCGTGCCATGAGCTTTAGGCCGCAGAATATGAGCATTTGACAGTATACAAGCAGCCATTGTCGTATTGGCGCTATCAGAGCTGTTCAAAAATGATTTCATTGTAGAGACTTCGACGCCTACGGAGACTGTGATGTGCCATCGCGACGATTCAATCTCTTTTTTCTTCTAGATTCTTTGACTTTCAATATTATTTCTAGAGTTGCGTCGCACTGTATATTTATCGGTGTTCTGAGTCTGCGATTTCCCGCTCTTCTTTTTTTGTAATCCAGTGCATTAATTCATAACACAAACATGACCATATGCCATGCTCTTCTTTATTGTGCTTCTTACCGCTCCCTTTCCACTCCAGTGAACTTGCCAGTATCTATAGCATCGACAAGTTCATAGACCAAACCGTTATGACATTAGTCGGGCAGCGGTATCGGGCGAGCGTCTCAGTTCGCGTTTTCCGAACATCGCAGACCCGCCGCCGTAGCAGAAATCTTCCTCGCGTCTGTGCTTGCTGCATACCCGAGTTGTAGCCGATGACTGTTTGCCGGTTTTATGTTTCGCGAGCCAAGCTTCACGCAGCTTCTTGTCCTGCGGCTACGTGTGAATAAGACTGACACCGACCTCCGTTACGCGCGTCCGGCCTTGCGGCACCGAGCAGTAGCCTACCATGTTGCGCCCCTTCAAAGGCAGCCATTGCCTATTGTAGTGCTTACAAGCGTTGTAAAGGGGACACTCGAAGCGGGAAAATTTCGCCACTAAATGAGTACCGCAGCGTACGAGGGAATTTAAACTCGTTTTCAGCTCGCTTCGGCGCTCCCGAAGCAGCCGACGCGGCCGCTATGCCCACGTGATCCCTCCTAGCACGTCACGCCGACGGTGGCGCCAGCTTTTCCAGTGGTGGAGCTCGAGGCCAATAGCATGCGGATACAGTAGCCGCGCATTGCCACCACGCCCTTTCTGTTGTCGCAAAAGTCTGCGCTGAGTGCAGTGCTGGGAGACATTAAAAGCTACAGTGCCATGGTCGCTTACTCAGCTGACTTCAGTAATTCTTGACTGTGCTACGGGACGCTGCCTCGATGTTTCTCTCTTTCTTCTATAGGCAATGTTATGACTATAAAGCATTGCTTGGCATTGTCACGTGTTTAACGATGTCACCTGGTTAAAGAAATGTTAACAGTTAACTGGGCGAACTTTTGCCTCGTAAATCAAGACACCGCTTGGCGGCGGTCGTAAAAACAAGAGCAGTAAGCGATCGTCGATACCAATGACGGCGACTTCATACCACCGATACGCACACATCGGTGAACTTTCAAGAGGCGCTGGCGTAAATCTCATATGGTACCACAGCATCGTATCTCTGCGCGTCATCAATTTGTTATGAGTGGCAGGCCTTTCTTCTACTACAATGTTAGAATTGTACGAGATTCGTCACATCGGCAGTGCTTCTGGTATCGGTTGCGCGCGCGAGAGAGAAAAAGCAGGCGGCATTATCACACACCTCAACTAGTGCCCATATTTTAGGGCAATCGCTTTATGGGTAAGATGCCGGCAAGAATTTATCACATGTGGGTTGACGACGTACATAACCTCGTATAGAAAAGAACGATAGGTAGGGCATATAACTAGCGTATAAAGCGCGCATATACGCTGGGAATACACGTCCAGGGCTATTATAATGCGCGATACGAGTGCCCTGTTACGCTGTAGTATTCTGCTACCCTGTTTTTGCCGCTGCTTAGCGCTTCGTGCTCCAGTAATTCTTTTAGTTTTGTTGGGTGCGTTTGGTCCGACTTTTCGTTTTGAGGTTTCATGTCTGAGTTTTTTTTTTTCCTTGTTTACTAGTACACATTGCAAGCACTCCCAAACAATGTAGGAGGCTACGATAACAGCTGCAATGAGAGAGCTTGAGGTGGCGGCAGTGAGTCGCGCAGTGAGTCGCGCAATCATCGCAGATTAAAGAAACACGTTTTCATAAACGAGAAAATTAAAGAAGATTGCGTTAACAGTGCAAGGGAATTTCTATTGCAACAACAAATTAATAAAACAATGACAAGCGAAACTGAAGCAAACATTACACACTATTACGTTGTCCCACACTTAACATCACGTACATGTAAGTATAGGTGAGAAAAAAACAACAACGACTAATGTCTTTGTTCATATTTAGACAATTCAGAGACAGATCGCATAAGTAAAAATATTCGAGACAGTGTTAAGTGTATCCATGCCGGTGTCATGAAATGAGTTGAGCAGCCTGGGTAATTCGTTTTTTGTCATTTGCAAGCCGTAAGTCGTTAATCAAAGTGGTATAGTTCATTATTCCTGATGACCGGCATTGTACTTAAATGTCATTTTTTTTCTGACTGGCGATTCTATTGAACACGGTGTTTGGAGAACTTAGGTTTGAGTACGATATTCGAAGTAGAGAGCGATTATACAGGTTGTTTCAGGTAACGTTAGCCAGAGTTAAAAAATATGCCGATGTGCTCTAAGACGATGCGACTAAATGCATGTTGCTCACTTTTGTATGTAGTGTGTAACGCTATATGTTGTTTCTTGCTTAATTATATGATTAGTCAAGATTAATTAACCAATTTCTGAAGCATCGAAGTTACGGCAAAAAATTCCAATTGGAAAGTTGCAGAGCTATCTGCAAAACAACCGACTAGACAGTTTCTAACTTTCTATCAAGTATTAGTGTTATTCAGCTAACTGCGCATGGCCGCGAAATAATAATAAAAGAAATACCACGTGATATACTTACTTGCGCGCCATGATTGCAGCGCTCCCAAACTCTCCACGTACAAACAAACATATCACCTAGGAAGGCATGCCACCACCAGTGCTTACGTATCGTCGTCAATGACAAGGTTTAAGGTAGCTACTTTTTCCTGCCACAGTGGTTAAGTAGTCATACCACAGAAGACAGTCATCATCAAGTCCTCTTGCCAACGCTGGTGGGCCGTAATCTTGTGTTCAGAATGTCGCTTGCGCGACAATATTATTATTATTATTATTATTATTATTATTATTAGTAGTAGTAGTAGTAGTAGTAGTAGTAGTAGTAGTAGTAGTAGTAGTAGTAGTAGTAGCATAGGTAGTTAACGCAACAATGTCACTGGGGCTCACATTACCTTACAGGATTATATATATATATATATATATATATATATATATATATATATAATCTTGTAAATACAGTCTTTCTATACTCCCAACATCCCCGTAACATATTGGTGGAGGTGCGCGGTAACACGGCTGGAAACGGAGCTCCGCAGTGGCCGTCGCATCACCGTCCACGCCATGAATGACGGTGAGCACGCGGTATCAACGTCGTCACCACCTCCTACGTCACCGTTTCCAGCTACGTAGCTGTCACCTTCGGTTGTGGTTGTGCAACCCAAGAAGCCTGGAACTTTCTGCGAGACCAATGGCGCCGACATTGAAGAGTGGGTGGCCATTTACGAACGTGTGAGTGGAATCAACAGAAGGGATCCTACGCTTATGCTAACTAACCTGTTGTTCTACCTAAGAGACACGGCAAAGGTGTGGTATGAAAACCACGAAGAGGAACTAACCAGCTGGGACCAATGCAAACATAAGTTGACAGAGTTGTTTCGCAAACCAGCTGGCCATAAAATTGCCGCAAAGCCAGTAACTGGCCTCCCATGCCCAATCCCCCATGGAATACTGTCTCGTACATCCAGGATGTGCTGGCACTTTGTCGTAAAGCCGATCACAACATGACAGAAGCTGACAAGGTAAGGCATGTGCTTAAGGTCATTTCTGATGACGCCTTTAATCTGCTCATGTGCAAAAGCTGCTCTACAATTGATGCTATCATTAAAGAGTGCCGATAATTCGAGCAGGCCAAAAGCTGACGCGTCTTGCACCCATTCGCCAGATGTTCCAAAACTGCCGCAACGTTGACGTGTGAAGATCAACCCACTCATCAGCATGCGTCGCCATCAGAGGACGTGGTGCGAATCGTCCGACGTGAACTAGATGCGATGGCGCCCGCAGTTTTCTGTTCGCGCAGCCTTGATGCTACCACCTTTTCGGTTCCCCTCGTACAAGCCATCGCTCGCCAAGAACTTGGAACTAGTGGTTTGCATCCTGTCTGTGCTGTCGCCAGCCCCAGAGCTCACGAGCGTTCTTCTACTATTTTCGCTCCAACACGTCGATTCTCTCCGCATTATCGCAACCCGACTGAGCGGAGAACTGCGGACGACCAGCCGATCTGTTTCCCCTATCGCTGCATTGGCCATGTCGCCCGATACTGTCGCAACTCGTGGACGTCAACACCTCGCTCGCGAACCAACCTGAGCCGTTTCGATAGAAATGCCCGCAATGTTTCGCCCATGGCCGACTCTAACAGCGCCGACAACTCTGCAAGGAACACGTGGTACAGTAGCTCACCATCGCCGCGCGGACACCAGTCTCGTTCACCGCAAACTAGTCACCCATCTTCCGGTTGGCCGCAGCCCCGTCGCCTTTCATCCCCTGTGGCTTTCGGCCGCACCTTCTCGGAAAACTAAGAAATGTAGCCTTCGGAGGTGGTGCTGAATTGCCTATTACTGCAGCAAATCACCTGTCTGTGCCCACAAGGAAAAGTGTGATTGACGTTAAAATAGACGGCGTACCTGTCCAAGCACTTGTCGACACTGGAGCCCACATATCTGTGATGAGTGCTAGCCTCCGTAGACGTTTAAAGAAGGTCCCCACCCCAGCAGCCCCCCGAGGGCTTCGTGTGGCTGGCGGTGGCGTGCTGGTTGTTCTTAGAATGTGTACTGCGCGTTTAAAGGGACACTAAAGTGAGAAATGATTTCTTCTACATCAGTAAAGTACCGTTCTACAACACCAAAAACACCACTCTTACAACGATAAGACGTTTCGTAACCCAGAAAAAGCTCAAGAACGAAATACGGGTGGCGACGCCTACTTAAGTTCCCGCACCTGGGGGCTGTGACGTTTTGGATTTTGATGGCATCTTCTAGGGCCTACTAAATATATATAGTGGTACAGATCGACTACATTGTGTTCTAAAGGAACCAGATATTAAACATGCCAAGTTTCGGGAACCTTTATTCAGCCAACGCGGCCCAAATGCGAAAACATACTCAGGAATACCTGGCGTCACGCTGACGTACCGGCGCTGGGGTTTCGGCGCGAAATTCAAATAATGATACTTGGACCTCCATTTTCTCATCTAATAATCAAACTATTCTTTTTAAATGACTGCCTGCAGGGTTCTCAAACAATGCTTCATTAGTGTAAACTGATTTATTGTTTTGCTTTAGTGTCCCTTTAAGTATAGCCGGCCTCGAACTGAGCTACACGAAGTGTCAATTTGGTCTCGGTGGCAATAAGCGTTAAGGGTGCGAGACGAGCACGCTTCTCCGGCACAACGGCGGCTCCATCGTTATGGTTGACTAAATCTGCGCCTAGTGCATGTGTCGTTGCACCCATCACGTCACTGCCTCCACCACAGCCTCCCACGTGTCACTTGCTCTTCGGATTTCATGAGTGCTGTGTCTACCGCGATACACTCTTCACACCAACTCAGGGGGTCTTAAAATGAGGCGTACCTAGCGCGTGCGTCACTGCACATGTCATAGCGCTGCCTCCCACCCGTCACTTGACCTTCGGATTTCATCGGTGCTGTGTCTACTGGGATGCACTCCGAACCGTCTACTTCAGCGCCATCCTTGAAATGTGTTCGCCCACGGAAGCACGCCACAGAAGACGAAACAAGGAAACACAAAAAAGGAATGCCATGCAAGTTCACAATGTGCACGATGGCATAGGTGCGAATACCTAAGCGAAAACATTCCCCCGTATCGACTACAACGCTTTCGCATTCCCACACGTAAACATACCGAAGTCTTTCTGCCGACCTTTTAAAATTTGACTTTTGTGGATCGCACAATTACAACCTAGCTGCATGGCAACACATGTTCCAGCTGCTTTTGCGTACGCAGAATGAACTCACAAATACTTGGAAAGCACTTTGAAAAATCGTGTATTGTGTGCAAAAAGAAAGGTCACGTTGGCCCCATTGTCTCTGAGAAGTCTCAGACACGATGCCCTTCGTCATTAGGCGAACGTACATCCAGTAGAACTCCAACGTCGACGGCAAAAGTGACGTTGGTGAATTCAGCCATTCTCGTTGTTTACTCAAACTAAACAATGCTTGATTCAAGTCGCGGAGAGTAAAACGAATCGCGATCACTGACCATCAATTTCTGTGAAGGCCTTGGATGTCTTGACATTATCTTGCCTAAAACGTTTCCGCATGATAAATAACAATAAAGAAAACGCGGCCTCTAGCAGCTGCCTTCGCACGCGCTGGCAAGCCGTGCTGCTCAGCCCCGCCCTCGAAGATCAACTATGGGCCGTCCAGCGGGCCGAGGATGCCGCCAGGACCCAAGAACTCCTGGCCGCCACCTAGGCGGGGCCTCTGGCCCTCCCCACCAACTCGCAGGGCACACAATAAAGTTCTTTCCTCCTCCTCCTCCTCCTCACCGTTGTTTGTTCTTTGCTCTACAGTATATACGTATCTCTAAGGAATATCAAGTAGTTTACATCGCTATTTCGGTGTGACGAGCTGGAAAAGATCACAAAAAGCCTATGAATATTAAAAATCGGGCCCCTCGGTTAACCCCCTTTCTTCGAGCTGGAAAATATATGGTTCAAGAAAGCAAACGACGACACTTGCGTGGTGTGGCGACTTTACTGTGATTAAGTTACGGTAGTTTTATCAGCCCAGGTTTGTATACTCAACAATTTGTTTTAGGTACATTCCTGAAATCGGTTTGATGTATTTATATTTGGTGCGAGAAAAAGAAGGTATACGTAATGTATGGCGCCATAGGCTTCGGAGGAATCATACCAGGAATTTCGCGGGTTTACAGGATGTTGTTGGTCGCGCTTCTGTTGGCATAGAGAGTAGAGAGAGAACAGTGGCGTGGGAAATTCCGGCTCTGAAGGTGTCACAGTATTCCAGAATTAACTACGCCGTATCTTCTACGGCGTGCTAACAAGCCGCCCTTAAAGCAGCCTTGCGCAAAATGAAGTTCTACCAACTGCAGCATGCTCTCTTCTCAGAAAGCAAATCTGTTGTGTAGCTTCCACATCATGGATCTTTCCCTAGAGAAGTGAATACAGCGTATGCTATGTGCTCTGGAAGGATTACACATCACGGCTTTTACAATCGTTTTTCAGTGGCTACTTGCACACATAGGCATAGAAGCCAGCAAGGCTGCTGGTGGTCTTTCTAGTACAGCCTCGTAATTCTTGACAATAAGAAAGGCTCCACAAGATGCATTCATAGTGACGAAGCTTGCAGTGTTCGGTTATTTCCAATCCGTAGGTTCTGCACTACACTAATCTCATGTGACTCAGGAACAGCAGACAAGTGAAGCTGCTCTCTCCTACTGCATCCGCACAGGGTCATCACCAAATCCAGCGTGGTGACAAGAGATGGGACTCACCACGCCATCGTCTCTAGTGCACTGTCAAGCTTTTGGTGACAATGAGCATCCTGCATTGGATACGGAACCTGAAGTGTTAATAGATGGATTCAAGCGCAAAATTTCCGCGGAATGCGCATGTGACATTTTGTTCTCGAGAGGAGAAAGGGGCTTCGGCTTCTCCGCAGTTCTTTGTCGTTGCAGAGATGTAATAAGAATGCTGAGCTGCGTGGGCAGGTTAGACGGGCGAAGAGGGATGAATGTTGTGCAGCAGACGGTGCACCTATGTCAAGATCGGTCCTTGCCTTCGATCACGAGCTCCCAGGAGCACTTGGGGGTTTCGAGGTACAACTTCTCCCATTACATTTCCCTCTAAATAATGTTTTATAGCACTCTCGTTAAGCCATTACGCTCCTCTCCAATCATCCAACGCTCGACAGCTATCTAAGCATACAATGGCGCAGCCTAATGTACTGTAACTACGACATTATGAGGACAATGGGATGACAGCGCGTGCATGACGAAGATGGCGTGATGAAGACCGTATGACGAAAATCGAGTAACACATCTAGAACGACGACCATGAAATAGTTTTCCATGTTCAGCATCATTTTGCTTTGAATTCTATCTCGCGTTTCGATCTATGCGTACTAGCCTCCTGCTTAGCTTAGATAGTAAAATAACTGCCCTGGCAAGGCATGACCATGCATCTGATTCTCAGAACCGGAGGAATTTTAATGCGAAAGCAATAAATGGCTCATGAGGTGGAAAATCCGGCGTTGTTGGCGTAACCAAGTGATCGTCCAAATAGGCTACGTACCCTTTACCTTTGGTGGGAGTCGAATCCACAACATTTGGTGCTAACGAAGGTGAAGTTAATTAAGGTACAGCTAACGAAACTAGAGTTAAGGCACTCGAACTACCGACCTTTGGTGGTAATGACGGCAGGGTTAAGGCAGAGTTATATAAGATATACCTAATTAAGACACTCAAACCCATGATTTTTGGCGGAAAGCAAACCCACGACTTTTGGTGTTGAATAAGGAGAAGTTAACTAAGGCTCAGTTAAATAGGATATAGTTGGTTAATGCACTCGAACCCACTACCACTGGTAGGAGTCAGCCACGCGAACCTTACTCCTAATTAAGGTGCAGTTAATTAAGATATGGCTAATTAAGGTAGAGTTAATTATGGCTCTCGAACCGACGACCTTTGTGGTTCATTGATGTGAAGGTAATTAGGGCATAATGAATTGAGGTAGAGTTACTTTAGGTCTACGAACCCATCACCTTTGTTGGTAGTCGAATCCTCGACCTTTGATGGGAGTCAAACTAACGATCTTTCGTTGTGGCATAATGTCTAAGCATTGCGCGGTGTTCGCATTGCTTTCGCATTAACCCAGGCAGGGATAACCAAGTGTCCCTTGATTTTTTTTTGTCATTTGCGAAGCTTTTTTTCGGAGTAATCCGTGGGAAATTCTTTTGAATCGTCGTGCTACTCAAGTGGATGGCAGTTTCCCTTTTCATGACCATTGCAAACGGTACGCTGCACATATCCAGGACCGTCCCACCACTGCGGACAGCGCCAATGGCGTAAAACTGAGCAATCAACGAAGAAAGTTTTAAAAAGCACATTTTATTTTTGCGTCGGAGAGTGGTTCATTGGTTGTGTACTCTTAACATCTCCCCTCAATTGTACGTCATTTTTATGCTACGCATTGGCGACGGCCCTTCTATACGACTTTGTTTGCGATCAAAGAACACGCTCAATTGTTAATGCTACCGAGGTCGCCAACATAAGTGTTCTTGAGAATGCACATAACAGAAAAGTTGAGCAAAAATCATGCACGGTATACGTACCGGCTATGAGTCATATGCCACTGTAGAGAAATTCATACTGCCGCGTGGGTAGCAAGATTTAATGTGAAATAAAATATAAAAGGTCAGCATAGCTCACAAAGTCGAACCGCAACAAGTATTTGGTATGCAGGCGCGGAGCTGAGATATGCCCTTTAATATTCGCTGAAAGAAGCCAGAATACTAATGCTATACGAAGCGACGGAAACGATATCACTTGTCAAGAGACAGCTGTCCGGTATACATCTACACGGCAAAGCCTTTCTCTAATGTGGACTCATCTTGCTTTGAGGAAACCTAGAAAAAGCTCGCCTGATCATCTCCAAGAATTTCGGCCAAGAGCAAGAGGCTTCTCAAGCATCCTTTAACTTTAGCTACGCCAAATTGAAGTAAGTGTGCTTGAGGTGAGCATTTGCATCGACGTAGAGAGAATAACCGTAACGACGACTTCACGGTTCATAGGTTGCTTACAAGGTCGGCGCACCTCCATCTTGTAAAAAAGAAATTGGCGTTTTCTCCCAAAGGCGAAATATCTATATCAGTAGCAATGTATAGCATTGCACTGGAGTAACTTATCCGGTGTTGTAATGAAACGCGGACGCCATATTGAGCGATGAAGCACGTGATATGACTGCTGCGCTGCAGCAGGAAGAGCGCCCTATACCAAGCGCGTCACACCGCTGGCGAAATCGAGGAACGCGGGCAACTCCGTTACAGGCGTCATACCTCGACGGTGCATGAAACCAGACCAACGAAACGCTGTAGGCGTTCGGCGCCCAATGATGGTGCGAGAACGATTCAGCTTCACTCGTATACTGTTCTTTCATCTCAAGACTAATGTATGCACCACGGTTTGGTATGCGCAGATTTGCCCAGCAGAAACGCTGATGCGTGCGCACAATGTGACGTACTTGCCAGTATCGGAACCCGGGATGCTGCCCTGGCTCTGGTATAGAGTGAATCGAGCAGAGCGTGAAAGTGAATCCGCTTGGTTTCGTCGGTTTTGCAGCCAACCACAATACGTGTCTCTGGAGACTTCCTAACCTGCCGCGCATGCGCTTCAATATCACCACACCAGGAAGGAGGCAGAGCCAACGGCAGTACCGAAGGCTCGAACGCACCTTAACTAGCCATACACATAAAACCAAGTTGGATATGTATACGCATTAAGTTAGCCACGCACAGAGCACAGCAAAGACAACATTTAAACAGCTGTGAAGCTCAATTCAGTAATCACAACATCTCCTTCAAAGTTATCTCCAATGAGTACGTCTTATTCAAAAACAGGATTGCTTATTTTGTTATTGTGTTTGAAGGTCTGCAGGCAGGTACGCCAGTTTTTAAATTCAGCGCTGTAGTTGGCCGCCGAAAAGACGCGAGTTATTTTTTGGTCGCTGTGCTTGTTATTGCAGTTTCACTTGTTGGCAATTATTTTCAGTCACAGTCTCCGCAGTCAAACCATATTATGGAATGGTGTGAGCGTTTTAGGGAGTGGGTGGAGCCTCTAGGGGGTCCAGGACCCCACTACCTTGAACCGTCCGCCATGTACGGTCGAGGAGCGCTAGCTGCATCTCCCGATCCTCACTGGCGAGCGAAGTCTCCCATTGCTCCCTGCCGGAAAGTTTGCCGGCTATTTTGGGTGTTATAATTTTGGGTGGCCGGTTCTGGCAATCCCGCGTAATGTGGGTGAGAGTTGGCCGGCCTGCGCACCACCGACAGCGAACGCTGCACAGCGTTGGGTGAAGGGCATGTTTCAAATAAAGGTTTGGAAATGTGTGTGTCTGTATCCGGCGCCAGTCATAACAGTCCCGCCTGGATAGGTCAGGTTCTGGTGAACTGTAGCTTCTTCGCTCACGCAGTTGGTGCTCAAGGATGTCTCGTGGAAAGAAGGGCTTTTCGTCAGAGTGGTCGGCCGCTCGGGTGACAAAAGCATGAGCTACACCGTGCGCTCTGTCATTGCCCTCGAGTATTCCGTGACCCGGGCACCAGATGATAATGTGTTTCTGCGTTAGGTTGGATCCTAATAGGTGGGTGGTGCTGTGTGGTAGCCTCTCGGAGAGGAAGAGTCTACATGTGACCTGGGAATCTAAGAGTTATCGACGATTGTCCCAGAGCGTCCTTAGCATTGATAACTAGCGCGATGGCTGAAGCTTCTGCGGTATTCGCAGACGCAACTCAAGCCGTGGCGCAAGTCACAAGTCCTTGATCTGCGGCCGCTTCTACTACTGCGAGGGCGTACTTGTAAGCACCACATCGAGCAACATCTGTGTAGACCGTATCCGGATTTCCACCGAATTGCTGCATTAACTTTGGAGCTCGAGCACTTCTACGACCGCGGTGGTATTTTGGACTCGTGTTCTTGGGGATTGGGGCTACTATGATCCTTTCATGAAGGAGTTTAGGCAGAGATTCCAGTTCTTCTCCCGAATACTGTGGAAGAATAGGGTAACCTACGTATAAAACGACCGAAATGTAAGCAAGTTCACAAATATTTACGGTAAAGATAGTGTAAGATTGGTTGTTTTGTTGTATTTCCGTTTTTTTCCGCGACCATTTTTTTGTGCGCCCACTTTTCCGTATCATACTCCTGGCATTGCGTGACCCAATAATTCTTTAAGGGATGTTTACGTTCCGACCTGTTATACCTCCTGCCTTCCTTTGAACTGGACATAACACTCAGCTAAGGATGTTCGCCACTAAAAAAGTATGTTTGTGTGTATGTGTGTGTTTTGTGGCTCAAGGCGGTTCTTTGTACGAGATGCAGTTTCTTTTTCACTGTTAAAAAATTATAGTGGAGATAGTGAAACTGAACTTATACCCTGAAAAATGATCTCATGGTCAAAACACAGATATGCTTTTTTGCCAACAACATTCATAAGACAAAATTGCTGTGAAGGTTAACTTTATTCAAAGGTTTTGCACTCATACAGGCACTCAACCAAGGCACCTAGGTAGCAAGCTCGCCACTCATACAAAGCGTTCTCGTGGTCGTTTATAAGAGGCACTAAAGTCACGACACTCATGGCCTGTTCCTTGGTGCAGGTGGCGAAAGGGTGGAGATGCATATCTCTGCTGCAGTGATCTATGTTTTGGCACCTACGTTCAGCGAGCTCATTCTGCACAGTCCATCTCTTGCCGCAAAGGAAGGTGAAAGCGTCATTGTTGCTTACACTACAAACACTTTAAAGCAGACTTAAGACACCTGGTTGGTGGGCTTGTCTATAAAGTTCAATTTAACTGTATCGCCGTCTTTTAAACTTCAGTTGATTGCATAAAACGCACAGCATGTATGTAGCAAAAGCTTCTAAACTGATCTATTTCGTGCGGTGTGCTTCTAGTCCACAAATTTCTAAATTTAATTATTTACTCATTTAGATGCTATCCGGGCCACTAAGGCGTTACAAAGAGGAATGGTTAGCACTTGAGCAACGTACAAATGGCGGTCTTGAATAAAGACTCTTTGGTATTGCTGGCAGTGGAAGCGGGGAAGTGGTTCTACTCAGAGGCAGTCTTCAGTGTACTGGTTTGTGCGGCAGCAGGGCACATTGACTTTCAGACTGTGATCAATGCGGGAGGAAATATATAAAGGGGGCACGACGAGCTCACGTTTTAGCTGTCGAATAAGATAGGAGATTTTATAAAATAGGCACAGTTGAGCACCATTCCGTCCAATTGCCAAATCAGATAGTTTGCGAGAATGATTGATTACTGACAACGTTGCATCCTGGGCGCAGTGGCGCACAGTGAAACGAGCACATGGATTTTTGATTGATTCAAGAAGACAAGATAGCGCTCTCAAATACTTAGGCCATATTCGAGTTTTACCTGGCCAGAGTTTTGTAGAGAGCTTTAAAAAGCTTGGGGCAGAGGAGAAATTACGGCGAATGAAACCGAGGCTACAATTCGCATTATTAATTATGTAGCGAATGTGCATTTTCCATGACATGCTATTCGTAATATGAATAACTTATACGAATTAACTGAACCTAGGGGTACACTGTTAAGTACGTACAGGTAAAGATCGGAGAGACCACTAGAAAGTGACATTCTCAAAGGCTTGCATTTACTATTATTCGTCGTCATCAGCCATTTCGAGCACCAATGTGAGAAAGCTGAGACCACTCCAGTTTCGTAAGTTTTTATACATTTAGGTTTCTATAACACGCGGTACAAAGGTTACAGACAGGGATAAGGTGCCTCGAAAGGCTGGCTAATGTTTCGGTAGGAGGAGCCTTTGATGAAGATAGGCTCTCGTATCGAAAAGTTGGCCAGCCTTTCTGAGGCACCTTATCCCTTTTTATAAACTTTATTCCATGTGTGCTACGCTATTTGTCAGCCCCCTTTTTAATTTTCTATGTTCCGATAAGAAATTCTATTTTATTTGGGATTACCAGCTAAGGTTCTCGCCTGTTTTTGTACAAGAAAGAAAGGCCGCCAATTTTTAACATTGGAGGGGAAAGAGACGTCTAATACAATAATACATGAGCGTTTTTTCTTTGTTTGTTGTTGTTGTTGTCAGACAAAGGCAAGCCCTACACTGTTTGCGAGACGGAAGTATGCAAGGAGAGAGGTAAGCCTTGAATCCCACGTATGTTACCATTACTCAAACTCTGAGGATTATGGTTATGACACTTACGTACGCCACATACCAGTGCCTTTGGCCGACGTCGCGCGTGATCACATATTCCCGAAAAAATTGTTGAACTGATGAAGCCCAGTTACACCTTGAGATGAAGCTTAAGATCGAGGCCATCTCTGATTTGCCTATTCAAATTGACTTGTAGTGTAGAAATTCTCTCACGAGGCAACTGCTGGACCAATTTCAGCGAAGTTCAACGCACATCCAACAGAAGCGCATCTTCTTTCCACAATTTATGCTTCCTCAGATATAAACACCGACAAACTCCTGCATCCGTGAAGTTGCTTACCTATAATTAAATCATTAGACCTGGCCGCGAATACGCATGCATTATTTGGGACCCACACAGTAAGAAAAGAAATGACGCTCTTGAAATGATTCAACGCAAATTCGCGTGGTTTTATTTTTTTTCTAAATACCCCATGAAGACCCCCCCCCCCTACCCAACTTTTCTGATGGAAACAAAGAAAATTCAGAAACCTAAGCTGCGTTGCGAAATTCTGAGATTAAAGTTTATTTTTATCTTGAAAAGCAAACATCTCACATTAGACATTGCTCCGTACATCCAACCTCCAACGTCACGACTAACTCAAAATCGTCATGCTGAATCGGTAACACCATTTAGAGCACATACTAAAACATTCAAGTTTTCATTTCTTTTTCAGCAACTATTACAGTTTGGAACCCTTTGCCGCTTTGTATGCTGCAGAACAGTGACTAATTCGAAGCATTACCGCCATAATGTGAAACGCTTTTTTTTCTCTTGTCGCCAACTCAGGACAGTTTTTCACTAAAGTTGGCATGTTTAATTGTGTGAAGCATTATTGTCACTGCCATGAGGTGATCATGGAGGTGTCACGTCATATATATATATATATATATATATATATATATATATATATATATATATATATATATATATATATATATATATATATATATATATATATATATATATATATATATATATATATAAACTTTTCATAGCGCTCCTGCCGGGGGCCCTAACTTGTGCCTACAGTATTTTGTAAATAAAAAATAATTGTATTCTTTTTGAAGATTCCCCTAACACGTGGCATATGGCTTGTACTTTATGGAACCGGCCACCGTTAGTTTTCAATCATGCTAACTTGATTCTGTGCTGATAGTGCTCAATGACAAGGGGATTCATGGTTATATTGCGCTTAGCTTTACACTGACGATATTAAGTGAAGGAAAGGACGTGGACGTACGTACGTAAGACAAGGGGATTATTCATGCGCTATTTCTAATCAAGATCCTGTCCTTCTTTAAAAAATTTCTCTTTTTTTTGTAAGCACTTGTAACAGTTCGTTTAAATAACGGTTTACTTGATTTATATTTCCTCACATGCGTTACCGTTTCCTTGTTGGCTCCATGTTGGTGCAAGTAAATACAGCACTGCCAAAGGTCCGAAACACATGTCAGCAGTATAAAAGCGAAAACCAATAATCGCATTACTAACCTAAACGCAGATAATGAGAGCGCCTATCTGTATTTATTTTAACTTTAATTACTATAGTTACGATGCATGCATACACTGTTTCTAGGCAACTTCGAAGCGCAGTAAAAGTACCGTTGCCTTTGGCCTTTGCCATGAATCCTCCTTCAAACGTGACATTCTGCATACGAATTCAGGTGTGCGGAAATGTTCTTTTTGTCTTCAATTCCCTTTCGCGACCTTATATTTCAGTTTTCGTCACTAGCCATTTTATGTGGTGCATTTAGGTTTACCTTTACAAGCGTTATGATGAGACGTAAACTTTACCTATCAACATTTAAAGGCACAGCACGCATATTAGTGACCGCCAGCCATTTTACGGAGTGGATTTCAGGTTACATTTGCAAGCGTCATGCTGAATTGTAAATTTTACCCATCAACCTTTAAGAGACACAGTAGGCATATTTATGATTCCGATTGCTCCTTGAATCATTCTGCATGCAATCTACTACTAACACGATAAACCGGACACGGGGTCCCTCCCTGAGTTGTACGCAAGCGCATCACGTCTTCCAACGCGTATATAATAAAGACCACCATGCATTCGTTCATTGTGAACAAGGCACCCATATTGGGCGCGGAAACGTCAATCTCTGTTTTGATTTTTTTCAGTTGGCGCGTGTACGTTTATTCAGCCAGTAGGCGTATTTGCGACCCTCCAGTAATTTTTATAACGCAGCAAGATTGCTCAAATGATCAGCATTTTTTTGCATGTTATGTGTTCCTCTAAAGGTCATTGAAGCACTTCTGTAAAGAATGTTCATTTTTCCTGTGAGGGAGACCTGCGAGGTTGCTCAAAAATATTGAAGCAAACCACTGCTTCACATAAGTTTACAAATTGTCCTTTGGAATGCTATATGCATGGGTAAAATGCCTGTCAAATACTTGTTTGCTTTTACGTCAGTTGCCTGTCTGCGTTCACGTACCTAGCTATTACTCATAGTAGATCTTAAAGTAAAAAAAAAATTCATTTTATCATATTTCTAGCATGCCTTCTTTACATTTATCTGTGAGCTGTCAAATGCTTTTCGGAAACCTTTGCACTTTGCAGTATGTCATAAGAGCAAGCTCCCCAGTAACGAATATCAATGGGAAGCTACAGGTCTGGGATTCTTATTTTAATACGGTAGAAAGCTAGTAATGCTCTTGTTTGACAATCGCTTGAACAACCTGAGCCAAATGTTTCATTTAATACGAAATAGCAATTATTTGAAACAACCGAACAATATTATAAACCATGATTAATTTCCAACGGTCGACCATTTCACCTTTTACCGCTACTGCAGGTGAGGCTTCGAAGTTATTGCACAACGAACGCTAATAGCGGAAATACTCAGACAGCGCATTCCGCAGCCTTTTAAGGGATCAAAACTATACCTGGTGTTCAAAATTAAGTATTATGGTTTTCTTAAAAATAGGCGCTGGGAGGCACGTGAAGATCACCTGTTTAAATAAGTTGTGTGGCCAGGGATACACAAAGCGAGATGATAATTATCGCTGTCTACAGCCCAAGTAACAAAATTGCACAAGTTACTTTTTGTTGACTGAAGTAAGTGGGTGCGTTTGTGTTGAAAAGTTAGAGGTAGTCGTGTTTGTAAGCAGTATTCTTTGGAAGAATTCTTTTAGCGTGCCTGTGCTCCGAGATATCCGAATCCAATGTTTATATGTCGTTCACATGATTACGCATGCAAGAAAGTTAGGATCGGCGGAAAGCTCCTTTCTGATGTGACGTGGTTGTTGCGTGCGGAGTTTGTGTCATCACTTTGTCTCCCTCTGGCCACATAACTTATTTGCACAGGTGGCCTTCGCGTGCCTCCCATTGCCTAAATTTAGGAAAACCATAAAGCTCAAATTTGAACACTTTGTAGAGTAATAAAGAGTACAATAGCATATAGCTACTTCTAGGATACGGTTTCAGCATCACTAGCTTCCGTTAGAGACATGGAAATGGCAATTATGGATTTGTTCAAATCACACTGTCTACCAAAGGGAGTTTACGAAATGTCAGTATATGCCCTTATCCTTGAGTGGCACACCCTGATGATAATTGTTTGAACATTTTGAAGTATCTGTCGTATTTATCACATCTCGAACCGTAAAGATTGAAATTAGCCAGTGAAATGCGCTAGATCTTGTTTTGGGCCATTTCCTGTTAAAATGATAAAAAAAACATATTAGTAATTGCTCGTGTGGTTGCCCAATTAGAACGCATCTGAGCTTCGCGCGTGTCCAACTTCGGAAAAAGCTGTCTGTTACATTCCTCAGCTGGACACTTGTTCATTATGCAAATTTAGGATTAGCACCAGCCCCTGTTTAATTTGTTTGATGTTTCATTCAACGTATTTAACACATCAACTGATATTTGACTTTTTTGTCGTATGTACCTTAGCAAAGCTGCTCAATGCAAGCATCAACGCAAGCTTGGATCCTTGCGAAGACTTCTTCGGCTTTGTTTGCGACGGCTGGATCAGAGATCACCCTATTCCAAAGGCTGATACATCGTTTGGAACATTTGAACTAGCGGGGCAAAACGTGCGAAATGAACTCAAAGGTAACAATCCACTCATATAGGAATAAGAATAACTAGAATTGAGCCTTCATTTTTATAACATAGGCTGTCGAACGTTTCATCATACTGTCTTATTCCTCGCACGCTTTTTTGACATGAAATACAGGAACCGGAAGCCCCAGAATTCCCAGATGTCACCTATTGCGTGCGCATAGTAACTGGGGGTCTAAGTCATTGCCAGCATCTGCCATATTCTTTTTTGAATATGTTTGTAATCGCACTCTTCCCATGCTTAGTGCTGTAGAATACACAAAGCGGGAAAGTGTGTTATCGCCTGGTAATTTTGTCCAAAAATAATATTTTTAACACTGCCATTTTATTTCATAAGTAAATCGTGTTCATATTGATATCACTGAGAAGATAATATCGTAAACCTTTAATTTCTGTTTTCACCCATGCTTCTTCTGCCAGTACTACTGTTTCCAAAGATTACTCATGCTTCCTCCGCTAATATCTGATAGTGCATCTTCCGCCTGGTTTTCCGTGTATATTATCTTATATAATCTTATAATTGCGCTTTCAAATCGGCAACTAATTCTTTGCAGAAATAATTGAAAACATAACTCACATCACTGAACCCCACAATTTGAAAGAGAAAGCTGCAACTATGTACAAGGCATGCATGTGTGAATGTGAGTATGAATTTCTTTCTTACTTTTCCTCTGGCCTCTTCTTCCGCAGAGTTTCCAAAAAGATTCGAGTTTTCAGTGTTGCAGTACTTGCATAGAATTTACCGACTCCAACAATGGGAGACATTCAGAAATATAGACTGACGATAAGCACAGGTTTACTTTTTTCATGCCGCGTAGTGATTCGATGCTCTCACATGACGCACAAAGAACCAGTGAGGCGTCGCCATGTACTCCACGTCATGCAAAAGTAGAAGTGCTCACCAAAACGATCAACCACGAAAGCTTCCGTTTAATACTTGAAATACGTATTGCAATAAGTGAATAGCAAGAACCAGATTCTGTCAGTTAATTGTGGATACGACGACTTCTACTTGCACTCCCTATTCGAGACGCCGTTTCACTGTGTAGGCGTTACTGTTTGTGCAATCGCTGTCCTCATGCTCAGTCGGTCCCGGTTATCGCAAAAGTTTTGCATAAGATCCCGAGGACTGTGCAGCTTAGCTGAATAACCAATGTAATCAACGCTGCAGAATTCCGGGAAGTAGGAGCTTTAAATTTTTCGTTCAAGTGGTACACAAAATTACTCAATGTTATTTTGCTGCATCGAGTTTATTACACGCAAGTGTTTTGTGCAACATAAAGACTTGCTTTCTCTCACACTGTAAACATTCGGCCGTCCAAATAAATGCATGTATATCAATACGGTCGACGTTTGCAACTCGTGAAACACTATTTTAATTATATCGCAGTAGCAACCACAGTAACTGAAGGAGTGTTGCGTTCAGCTGTCCCTTCTCTACTCAATGTTTTTCATACATTTGGTAGTAACTATTCAAGGCAGCAAATTATACAATGCAAGTAGGCTGGATTAATGCCGTCTATCGACCATAGAAGCTCTGCTGTTGTCACTAGCCCTTATCATTTTTGTTGCGATTAGCATTTTTGCCTACCACAGGTGCTTTGAGCCTGCCTGCCTGCCTGCGTCGTCCCATCCATCCATCCATCCATCCATCCATCCATCCATCCATCCATCCATCCATCCATCCATCCATCCATCCATCCATCCATCCATCCATCCATCCATCCATCCATCCATCCATCCATCCATCCATCCATCCATCCATCCATCCATCCATCCATCCATCCATCCATCCATCCATCCATCCATCCATCCATCCATCCATCCATCCATCCATCCATCCATCCATCCATCCATCCATCCATCCATCCATCCATCCATCCATCCATCCATCCATCCATCCATCCATCCATCCATCCATCCATCCATCCATCCATCCATCCATCCATCCATCCATCCATCCATCCATCCATCCATCCATCCATCCATCCATCCATCCATCCATCCATCCATCCATCCATCCATCCATCCATCCATCCATCCATCCATCCATCCATCCATCCATCCATCCATCCATCCATCCATCCATCCATCCATCCATCCATCCATCCATCCATCCATCCATCCATCCATCCATCCATCCATCCATCCATCCATCCATCCATCCATCCATCCATCCATCCATCCATCCATCCATCCATCCATCCATCCATCCATCCATCCATCCATCCATCCATCCATCCATCCATCCATCCATCCATCCATCCATCCATCCATCCATCCATCCATCCATCCATCCATCCATCCATCCATCCATCCATCCATCCATCCATCCATCCATCCATCCATCCATCCATCCATCCATCCATCCATCCATCCATCCATCCATCCATCCATCCATCCATCCATCCATCCATCCATCCATCCATCCATCCATCCATCCATCCATCCATCCATCCATCCATCCATCCATCCATCCATCCATCCATCCATCCATCCATCCATCCATCCATCCATCCATCCATCCATCCATCCATCCATCCATCCATCCATCCATCCATCCATCCATCCATCCATCCATCCATCCATCCATCCATCCATCCATCCATCCATCCATCCATCCATCCATCCATCCATCCATCCATCCATCCATCCATCCATCCATCCATCCATCCATCCATCCATCCATCCATCCATCCATCCATCCATCCATCCATCCATCCATCCATCCATCCATCCATCCATCCATCCATCCATCCATCCATCCATCCATCCATCCATCCATCCATCCATCCATCCATCCATCCATCCATCCATCCATCCATCCATCCATCCATCCATCCATCCATCCATCCATCCATCCATCCATCCATCCATCCATCCATCCATCCATCCATCCATCCATCCATCCATCCATCCATCCATCCATCCATCCATCCATCCATCCATCCATCCATCCATCCATCCATCCATCCATCCATCCATCCATCCATCCATCCATCCATCCATCCATCCATCCATCCATCCATCCATCCATCCATCCATCCATCCATCCATCCATCCATCCATCCATCCATCCATCCATCCATCCATCCATCCATCCATCCATCCATCCATCCATCCATCCATCCATCCATCCATCCATCCATCCATCCATCCATCCATCCATCCATCCATCCATCCATCCATCCATCCATCCATCCATCCATCCATCCATCCATCCATCCATCCATCCATCCATCCATCCATCCATCCATCCATCCATCCATCCATCCATCCATCCATCCATCCATCCATCCATCCATCCATCCATCCATCCATCCATCCATCCATCCATCCATCCATCCATCCATCCATCCATCCATCCATCCATCCATCCATCCATCCATCCATCCATCCATCCATCCATCCATCCATCCATCCATCCATCCATCCATCCATCCATCCATCCATCCATCCATCCATCCATCCATCCATCCATCCATCCATCCATCCATCCATCCATCCATCCATCCATCCATCCATCCATCCATCCATCCATCCATCCATCCATCCATCCATCCATCCATCCATCCATCCATCCATCCATCCATCCATCCATCCATCCATCCATCCATCCATCCATCCATCCATCCATCCATCCATCCATCCATCCATCCATCCATCCATCCATCCATCCATCCATCCATCCATCCATCCATCCATCCATCCATCCATCCATCCATCCATCCATCCATCCATCCATCCATCCATCCATCCATCCATCCATCCATCCATCCATCCATCCATCCATCCATCCATCCATCCATCCATCCATCCATCCATCCATCCATCCATCCATCCATCCATCCATCCATCCATCCATCCATCCATCCATCCATCCATCCATCCATCCATCCATCCATCCATCCATCCATCCATCCATCCATCCATCCATCCATCCATCCATCCATCCATCCATCCATCCATCCATCCATCCATCCATCCATCCATCCATCCATCCATCCATCCATCCATCCATCCATCCATCCATCCATCCATCCATCCATCCATCCATCCATCCATCCATCCATCCATCCATCCATCCATCCATCCATCCATCCATCCATCCATCCATCCATCCATCCATCCATCCATCCATCCATCCATCCATCCATCCATCCATCCATCCATCCATCCATCCATCCATCCATCCATCCATCCATCCATCCATCCATCCATCCATCCATCCATCCATCCATCCATCCATCCATCCATCCATCCATCCATCCATCCATCCATCCATCCATCCATCCATCCATCCATCCATCCATCCATCCATCCATCCATCCATCCATCCATCCATCCATCCATCCATCCATCCATCCATCCATCCATCCATCCATCCATCCAT